>NC_064812.1:22410645-22710645 GCF_023721935.1 Panthera uncia | reverse complement strand
GGAGCTGACATTCAAGCAGAGAAGACCCCGTAAACAACAAACTAACAAAGACGAGATAACCAAACATCAGTATAATATTATAAAATAAACAACTTGACGTTATACATGGCATGGACAGTGGTGAGGAGGGAGTTGCGGTTAGAGAGGGTGATCAGAGAAGTGTTCTTTAAAGAAATAATTGTTGAGGCACCTGGGCGTTCCAGTAGGTTAAACGTCTGACTCCTGATTTCAGTTCAGGTCATGATCTCATGGTTTGTGAGATGGAGCCTTGTGTCGGGCTCTGCGCTGACAGTGTGGAACCTGCTTGGGATTCTCTCTCTCCCTCTCCCTCTTCCCCTCCCCAACTCATGCAGGCACAGGCTCATGCTCTCGCTTTCTCTCTCTCTCTCAAAATAAATAAGCATTAAAAAAATAATTGTTAAGCTGATATGTAAGAAACAAGAAGCCAGAGGCACACAAAGCCTAGGAAACAACTTTCAGATAGAGGTTACCAGCAACTGCCAAGTTCCTGCAGCAGAAAAGAGTTTAGAATGTTCTCGAAACTCAAAAAGGCTACGAAACACAGTGAGTGAGGATGAAGATGGCACGAAATGAAGTCAGAATATGCCAGACTGTGGTCATGTCATGCAGGATTTTCTAGCTCATGGTAAGGAAGTGGGCTGGATTCTGAGCATGTTTGAAACCTTACAGCCCTAAAGACTTTTAAGTAAGGCAGTGATATGCTCTGCTTAATATTTTTTACAAGTTTACTCTAGCATATGTCAGGATTATAGACCCTGTCCTGTGCTGCAGGGCCGTGATGATGGGGGAATTGAGAAAATGGAAGAAGAGAAGAGTATTTCTAATTTTATAGCTTCTATATTCATTTGTTGACTTTTTTTGGTTTTTAAATAATTGTCGGTTTGTCATCTGTTGTGCCTTCCCCACACAGAGAAGACTGGGAGTTGGAAGATCAGATAAGAAGTATTGATCTGGACTCACATGGCAGGAGCGGCTAGAAGGAGAGGTGGATAAACATAAGATCTGCTCTGGAGGAAGTACTGAAAGGAGTGGCAGATGGGCTGAACATAGCAACAAGGAAAAGAAAGGTGCTGCCCAGGTTTCCAGCTTTATTTTTGGAGGTAGTATTTACTGAGATGCGCAAAGGGGGAGGACCAGGTTTGGGGATAGATCGGTGCTTCATTTTAGGCAGGTTAATTCTGAAATGCCCTGAGGCATCTAAGTGATGATGCCAAGAGCAGCTGGAGAGATGAATATGCATGAGAGGGAGGTCTGGGAAGCAGACACCAATTCGGGGATTCATGTATTAACTATGTTTTTCTTATTTTCTGTATTCTTGGTGCTGTGCCATCTGAAGCTTCAGTGCCCCTCCCAGGGCTCGGGAATTCCTACGGATGGCAAAGTCTCCCTAAGAGCATGCCTTTCATAGGCAAACCAACTAATCCAGAGCTCACACCCCACCCACCTCCTTTATCAGGCTCTCACTATCAAACCAGCACTCCCCTGTCTTAACCAGCCCACTGCCAGGCACCAGACAAGGAAGGGCCATCCCCCCAGCCAGAGCCCACCTCAGCTGTTTCCGCTATCCCATCCTAAACCTGCTTCGCTTGCTGACACCGCCTCACCCTCCTTCCTATGAAAACCACAGGAAAGGCTCCTGTGCATGCTTTCCCCTTGCCCTTTCTGCTTCCTGGCAGACCCTGGTGCTTCCCCATGTGGCCCTGTGAAACATGGCACGTCCTTCCTCTTGGGAGCTATGAGTAACAAACCACCGTTCAATGACATTTGTCTCCTGATCTGTTGGCCTCACCGTACCTGAATAAAAACAAAGTCCTATTAGGTACATTTTATAAAGTATCTAAAGCCTTTAGGGTGATGGACATGACTTAAGGACAGAGTGTAAATAAAGAAGAGGACACAGAAGGACCTTTGAGGAGCCCAAAGGAATAAATATCTGCACATTTTGATTTCAAGCTGTGTGGCAACGGGGTGGAAGAATTACTTTCAAGCTTTCTCAGCACCTCACAAATCATGCCACACAAGCCACTGCCTACTCTGTAGAAGGGTAAGGCTGATCCTGTTTCAGAATGAGTAATCTTCACTAAGCCCACAAGCATAGCTGAGTTATCTTACCAGAGAAACAACGTGAAGTTAAAAGCCATCTATAGGAAGACATACCCATTAGGCAGAACTCTTGAGATATAAAGCAACCACCTCAGCATGCTGATAAGAAGGAAAAACACATAAGGAAAACTCCTACACTGATAGGCATCTGTGGTCTGTATTGTCAAAATATCAGGCATCCAAACAAATGCTGACCTATGTCCCCAAAGCAGGTCCCGTGTTCAGTCCCAACACAGAGTTCTCACAGGGTCTGGTATGAAATGAACAAGAGACGGCATGTTTTCAGTGAAACAGTGGATTCACTCTTGTAATCTGAGATTATGACCTTTCCTTTTCTGGTATTTATATGGCCTTCCTTTCGTGAAATGATGGCAAAAGGAAGTACAGCTTGTTACCTTTTTCAACCTGATAAAAGTAAGGTTGTCAAATTTTTTATTGGACTATGAATTTAAGAACTTGGGGTCTACTAATCTAAAAGATGAAAGTATCCAGATGTTTGAAAAATTCCCATCATTTATAACCATCCAGATCACCACTTTCCATTTTCATACTGACTGGAGTCACAGGGACATAGCTTGAGCGAGATTTCCCAATCCCACCTGTGATACAGAGTTTCCATTCTGACAGGTTGGCCATGAGTGAGGAAACTCTTATCACAGTGTTGGAGAGAATGAGTAGACATTGTGAGCTAAAGTCTATGTTTTTTCAGATACTGACAAGTAAGGACAAAGGTTCAACAGTGACTAATGAACAAAATGTTAAGGTGGAGACAGGACCTAATTGTTTAAAAGCAGTCACTCGAGGCATGTAGCTGCATTCACTTTGAAACCAAATCAAGATACCAATGATGTCCCAGTGAAATATTTATTTGTTCATTTAAACAACAACAGAAAACCCTCAATGCTTAATCAAGGGCCACCACTTACTGCCTCTACTCTAAAGAGCTACTATAAAGAAGTATAAAGAAGTATAGGCTCAAATTACAGGATCAAATTTCTGGGCATGTTCTTCAATAAGTAGGTCAAGACTCAAAATGTTTGGATAGAATAGTTTAGGAGAAGCTGGTCCTGAGGAGGTGACTAAGAGGGGGAGGAGGGCGACAGCCAAAGCACAATAAGTGATGAATTATACAATAATTAGGCCATTCCTTCCTCTTCCTATTGGGGTTAAGAGATTAAACTATTCATCTAGCACTGGGCATCTGATCAGATGAAAAGCAGTGAGAAAAAAAAAAAAAAAAACATACACTGTTTTCCACAGAGTCAGGGATGCAAGGCTTGAGAAGTTGCTCCAGGATACCCTGCAGTCACTTCCACGGTGACCTACAGGGATTACACTGAATCAAGTCTATCACAGTGGAAGGGAAGACATCTACCCCTGGGCTGTCCACGTCTGATTTTCCTAACATCTTCACAAAGCAGAACAGAGAATGCAGACAGAGCTACCAGAGGGTCTGCACATTCTGTATAAAGAAAGAAAAGTGACCTCACTTCCTGACCCCGTTGGGGCTTTCACTCAATTGTAGCAACAAAACATTGACATCATACCAAAGAAAAAAAGTTAAATATTTTGTTTATGTAAATATAAGCATATTTGTAACGGCATGCATGAATCATGTTTTTGTACGTGTGTGTATACATATTTAGAAAGGGGCCTGGGGAGAAGGGAAAACATAATCTCATTAGAAATTCAGAGTAGGAATTATTCTTTTCTGTTACAAGAAATAAAAGGTTCATGCAAAAAGTGGTCTGTAAAATGAATGTCCTTCAGCCTGAAAACAACAGTTTACCATACAATTCTGAAGATACCTTGCTTACCTATCGTAAAATTCAAATGAGAAACATTTAACTTTTAATGCTGTGAAAATCAGGTTGTTTGATCTCATCCTATATTTTAAGCAAATTTTCATAGAGAAGAGAAACTCACTAAATGGGGTTTTGCCCCCAAATCTCAATCCTAATTGAATCTTTCTTCAATTCTGAATCATCTCTCTTTCCGGTCAGACTTCCTCTCTCTCTCACTGACCCATACCTTACATAATTTCAAGTGCCACACTGGGGACAGAAAGAAAGAAGTCACAATCGGTTTGCATTATTTCCCAGAGAGTTCTAAAGCTCTGGTCGTGGAATGTGGATCTGCTAAAGAAAAGAAAAAGAAGTTGTCCCAGCCCCTATTTGAGCAGGTGGAAAACACGTAATTAAAGTGCAGAATTCAAATTAAAACTGAAATCTCTATCAGGCACTCTGCTAAGTTAGAAGTCCAACAAGCAGAATACCAGCAAATGAAAGAACAAACAAAAGTAACTGCTCTCTCTCCTGGCAAACTGCTGAAAGCCCACAGGATTTATGATGACCAATTAAGGGTGTGGTAGCCTGGGAGAACAGAAGCAATAGTCTTTGTTACATGAAGATGGAAAGGAACATTACAAAAACACCCAATTTTAGAGCTCTCATTCTCTCCCAGCAAAAACAACTTGTGCATGCATTTAAACATGTACCTGTATATCTGAAAGCCTTCAGGTCTCTGATCTTAGAATTAAAACTAAAAATAAAAAAGAGAGGGCCTATCAGCATATTGGATGATAAAGCAGGAACTCATTATGATAACATGTAGAAAATAAAACCCTGAATGAAATTGTGGTTCTCAAAGAGATAAATGTTATTCTTCCTCGTTAACTGTGACAAAATAAGTTCTACAGAAGTAATTGAGAAGTCCAAAGAGACCTTAAGAGTTGTTAGTCATTGAAACAAGTTTCAATAGCAAATCATTTAGAGAATGTTCTGCTGTGTAGAATCTGTAACATTTAGACTCATCCCATCTCATTCCTCATCTTAAATCTGCCTAAAATATTCTAAACTAGCTAGATCTGATTATTTTAGAAAAGTACTGGAGCCCTAAAGACTTCCCCTGTTCTGTATCATCAGGAAATGCATGATTCCATTTTCCCACCTCTTAAAACATGAGGGTACCACTGTGGCACCTGGGTGGCTCAGTCGGTTAAGCGCCTGACTTCGGCTCAGGTCATGATCTCAAGGTTCACGAATTCGAGCCCCACATTGGGCTCTGTGCTGACAGCTCAGAGCCTGGAGCCTGCTTCATTCTCTCCCTGCTCATTCTCTCCCCTGCTCATTCTCTCATTCTCTCTCTCTCTCTCTCTCTCTCTCTCTCTCTCTCTCCCCTCAAAAATAAGATTAAAATAATAAAACAAAACAAAACATGAGGATACCACCAACATCCCTACTGAAGCACGTACACTTTCTGTCCCATGTACAGGTTTCCCCAAGCAGCTCTGAGGCATGATCAGCTGCTGAAGCTCCATAGGCTGATCAGCTGAAGGGCTCTGCTGCTTAGGAGCAGCCACTCCTAGTTACGGGCGCTGCCTCGCTGAAAAGTGACACGTAGAGAGCAAAGAAGAGAGACTCCTTTATCCACTGAACAAAAATGGAAACTTACAGCAGAGCGGGCTGTCTCCCTCAGAGAGATTGGCAAGCGGACAAAAAAATAAATAACACCCAATTTAAAACAACAAAAACATGTGCACCTAAAGAATAAACCTCTTAACACCTTAATAATAGCAACACTTATCAGCACACTCAACAATGTGCTGGACACCACATGAAGCATTTTGTTGGCATCAACTAATTGAATCGTCTAAACCACCCTACGAAAACCGAAGCTTCAAATATGACAATGACAAAGGCACTTGAACCTAACATATCTAGATTCCATCCTAGTTAGTCAGTTCCAAGTTGTAGGACTCTAAACGAATTACATTTTTTCTCAGTTTTAACTCACTCACCCTCAGAAAGGGGCTCTAGCCCTTCGAAAAGACAACCATAG
This sequence comes from Panthera uncia, assembly GCF_023721935.1. Classification (NCBI taxonomy): domain Eukaryota; kingdom Metazoa; phylum Chordata; class Mammalia; order Carnivora; family Felidae; genus Panthera; species Panthera uncia. The sequence continues at coordinate 22,704,681 of NC_064812.1, read as the reverse complement.
GAGAATTTATTTTACCTCCAAAATACATCCTAAATATCTCCACTTTTCACCATCTGCTCAGCCACAACCCAGGTTGAAGGGCAGAGCCAGGTTTGGTAGAACCTGAGGCTTGTTGAATTTGAGAGGCCATATTTAAAGAGCTACACATACAAAATTAAGTTAAAGAAGAATATTTTTTTTTTAATGAGGAAAAGAAAATCACACACACGTGCACATTTTTTAAGCTGAAAAACACTACAAAGTTTATTTTTAAACCTGGAAAAACGACATACTATCTTTATTAGTTGAGATGTTCACACATCGCTATAATTTTTCCTACACAAATGGCTGCATACTCTTTGATCACCTCTTCATACGACAACAGTTTTATAAAATAGTTTTTGGTGAAGACAATAGATAATTCAGTCTTTCTTCCAACAAGTTGAGGATAGCTGCTGAGAGCTTAGCAGTTTTATGTCAGCATCACCGCGTGTTATTGTAGCTCTATGTACATGTTTCAGACTTTTGTCAAATTTTTATGGTTTCTTCTGTAGATGAGCTCTAAAAGTTCAGAGCATTTCAAGTTTTCTATATATTTAGTGACTCATCTTAAATACTCTTAGAATCAGCAAAACTCATTATGCAGTTTGTTGATGTTCTCATTGGGAATGGTATAGCATTCGTTTCATGTTCTCTTCCTTTTATCAAAACAGCAAGAAATTTACATCTTTTCCAAATAAGCCCACGTGATTCACTCCTCTTCATTAACTGGGTTATCAAACAATCAGTGAACTATCAATTACTTCTACTCAAAATTTATCTCTTAATGGATTAATGAAATTTGAAAATTTGAGGGTTACACAATTTGCTTCTACATGTCAGAATAATTTCTAGGGATTTTGTGGTTCATCTTTATCACTTTTGTTTCTTATCATTAGTTTTTAATCTGTATTTCTTTGGTTCTCCAATAAACGTAAAGATTATCAAAGAAGCATGCTTCATTTGTAAGACGGGACCATTCCAAAACACCTTTCCAAATTGTAGTTAAAATGACATATGCCCAACTCAACTTCCCCTTGACAAGATCGTAAAAATGCTTATAGCCACTCTAATATCACCCCATCCAAGTGAAAATACAGTGGACAGAAGGTCAGAATGGAAAGAAACAGTTGTCTCAAAAGTTAATAGCTAAAATGTCTTATTTTGACTAATATCACCAGACACACGATGTCACGAATACATTGCTCAGGCTCTTCCCCAGCCTAAGAAGTAGCTTTTGAAGCAAGGGGCCCTGAAGATAAAGCTTCGTTAGCTCCAAGGTGAATACACGCAAGCCACCACCACTTCTCAGGGAGGCTACTTTAGTAGCTTCCTAACTGGTCTCTATGCATTCACCCTTATCCACCCACAATCCATTTCCATGTGGCAATCTGGGAGATTCTCTAAAATGTAAATTAATTCATGTCACTCTCTTGCTTAAAACCTTTCAGTGGCTTCCCTTTGCATACATAATAAAGGCCAACTCCTCATCACCAAATACTTGCCCTGCAATGTAGATGCTGCATAGCTCACAGACCCAATCCACACCTCCTCCCCATTACTCACATGATGGCGTTACACTGGCTTTGTTCCCACAGTTAGGTGCCCCACAATCACAATGAAAACTATGCATGAATGTTTCATAAACTGTGAAGTGCTATATCCATATTAACTATTATTACTATCAAAGTCAGGAGTGGAATGCATGTGCTTAGGATGGTTGAGGAGGAAAGTTTTCAGATTTTGATTCTTGTCAAAGACAGTCCCATTTTTCTCTTTCCTTCTCCTATAAACACTATTCTGAACCTCCACAAATGGAACTGATACAAATACAGGTCCAAGTCTTACAGCCATATAGCAAGTCGCCATATGTGTGCATATGGTGCCCATGTATACATACAATATGTATCAGCAAATGGCAAGGGTATTTAGCTATAGTAGCTTGCCTACATTACAGATATTTTATCAAATTACAGTCTACATTTAGAAACCTAGCTAGTAATTAAAACACAACGTATGGCACAGTGTTGCTTAAATTAAAATAGCAATGAAAAGTTTTAGGATTTTAGTCAATGATTTCTAGCAATCCTCCTTTATCAGAATGAGTCAGTGTTTTTCAACATTGTCTAGCAGTAATGTGGCTGCCCTCCCCAGGTCAGAGATGAAAAGACTGGAGAATAAAGAGCTGATTCAGGTCATGTGTAGTCAATAGAGCAGCCAAAAAAAGGTCTTGTTATTCCAGGTCTTGAAAGTGTTTCTTCCCTCACCACACTGGATTTATTTCCTGGATACAGCAACATCAAGCGTTTTTCAGCAACATAAAACAACTCAAAGACACACATGAAAATTTGGTGACCAGATGAATATAAAGAGAATTGATAAAAAGAAGAGGAAAATGCTGCAGAAGACCACACAGTCAGGAGACTGTTATAGCAGGTCTGTTATCTGCCTAAAGATGAAGGCCATGGGGCCCACAGGACACCACTGACATGAAGTTTGGAAACATCCATAATAACTCTCATATATTATATATGACAGACTTATCATCTTTCAAATGTGGTTTGTACAATATTAAAGCACTTTTCATTGTCTATTCTTTTTCCCATTGCTCAAACGTCCACTGATACGCTCCTACCACCTCTTGGTTGATCCATATTCCACTCACCCTCTAACACAACCTCAAATCCTTTTCCTTCATGCTCTGCCCCCATACTTCTATACAATGTCATTATCCAGAAATGTCTATAGGTCTGAAAACATGATTTTGTGTTATAATGTATACATTTCTCATGTGCCTAAGACTTTTTATGCCCACAAGATTGCAGACCCCACTAGAATGGAGACTTAAAATTCTCCATAATATCTATGCTTCAGCTAAGCATATACAAGGCAGCCATTAGATATTAATTTATTTATCCCCTTAGCAAAATTACTCTCCACCTCTACATTTTTATTTTCTAACTTTAGACATCATTTGCTTCCACTGCAGTGCCTGGAGTCAGATCGCAAGGTTTAGCATCTTAGGCCCATCATTTACTGACTTTGCTACCCTAGACAAGTAACTTTACTTTTGTGGGCCCCAATTTTCTCAACTACAAAAAGAATGATCATAAGAGTAGTTATGTTACAAATTTACTGTCAGGATTAAACGACTGTGCTCAGCATAGGATCTGACACACTAGTTGTCAATAAATAACGTCTGCTATTACTAGTATTATGTTTATCATTACTATCTGTTCTTCATTCTAAACATTTATTATCCATGCTCATATGTACTCTACCAATTAAATGCATCATTCTTACTGTGGTCACACATATTTATCTGCAAATTTGCATATTTTGCCACTTTATTCTTACTAAAATTACTTCTTGTATCTCATGTCTCCCTGTAGTCTCATGTACTTTCTTCTTGTAGGACATATTTTAGACATTAGCTCTCAAAAAGTTATGGGGCAGAGATCTCTGTATGTACCTGTGACCCTATCAACGGATCCATGAGGTCAGAAGTATTTCCATAAAAACACTAAAAATTATTTGCCATTTTCACTCTACTCTGTCAGTGGGATCTTCCAGGAGCTACATGGCATGAGAAGAAGATACAAGAATCTGTCTCTTATTAAGCCAGATATTAAAGAGAGATGGAAAAATGTATAATAATGCCATTCTTCTCATTATTTTTTGAAAATATATTATTTTCATAAAAAGTATGTTACATTTATGTTAGCATACAGTAGCTTTTAAACTTATTGTTAAGTGAATTGATAAATACTATTTTTAATTTCTCCTTTTAAATCTTCATACTATAAATATTGATAGATACAACCCACATATACAAAAGCTCTTTGGGGCTCTCAAAAATTTTCAAGAGAGTAAAAGGGTCCCAAAGACCAAAAAGTGTGGGAAGCATTGTTTTAAAAGTTCCTTAAAGGGGCGGCTGGGTGGCTCAGTCGGTTAAGCGTCCGACTTCAGCTCAGGTCACGATCTCGTGCTCCGTGAGTTTGAGCTCCGCGTCGGGCTCTGGGCTGATGGCTCAGAGCCTGGGGCCTGCTTCCAATTCTGTGTCTCCCTCTCTCTCTGCCCCTCCCCCGTTCATGCTCTGTCTCTCTCTGTCTCAGAAAAAAAATAAATAAACGTTAAAAAAAAAAAAAGTTCCTTAAAGCAGTGATTTTGGTGAATTTCAGTAGTAAATTTTGTCTTCAGCTTCTATTTTTATGAAAGTGTCTTTACTGCACCCTCATTCTTGAATAATAGTTTTGCTAAGTATACAGATGAATGGTTCTTAAGTTACTTCCTTTCAACTCTTTGGGAACATTACTCCATTATTCCATTATGCGGAACTGCTTCTACTAGAAGCAGCTGAGAAAGACACTGTCACTCCACTTACTGTTTCAGTTTAATTGTTCTTTCTCTCTGGGTGCTTTTAAGGTTTTTTTTGTCTTTGATGTTCTGCAATTGCACAACAATGTGTGAATTTCTTTTTGTTTATCCTGTTTAGGCTGCATTACTCTTCCAAAATCTGAGAATTCACATGTTTTTTTCATCAGGTCTGGAAAATTCACATCCAACTATCTCTCTTTACATATCACCTCTTTTCCATTCTGTGTGTCAGACCTTTTCATTCTAACCTTGGTTCCAATATGCTACCTGTAATAGTTGAGTTTTATTTTATCATTCTGTCAACAGTGTTTTACATATTTAGAGTTTTTTCCTTTTCCATTTTTCCTTGTTCTTTCTTAATACATTTCTATTGACTGGTAACTTCTGCATCCTTTATGTCTTTAATTATTATATAGTTACTGCATGTAACATTTTATGTGATATTCTACATATATACTCCATACCTGAAAAAATTCAAGTATCTCAAGGTTCTAAATCTATTGTCTGTTAGTCCTAGAACTTTAAGTCAAAGTGGCTTCCTCAGACATGCAAGGATTTTTTATTAGGAGCTCATTTCTTAGTCTTATTTGTAGGAGTCCTTCAGTCCTTCATTGAGAACTGGGGAAACCTTTCTGCAAAGAAGATTTTCTCCTGCAGATAGCCAGAGGATGCAACTAAACTGGGTCAGCTTCAGGCCCCCTGAGTATCTCAATTCATTGTGGGAGATCCGCGCTCCCTCACTATTGATTATGATACCTGGAATTTCACCATCAAAACACTATACCTGAGGATTGTGAAGCCATGTATATTTTTAGTAAGTCTGTTAAAATGCAAATACCTCTGGCAGGGATAGTTCCCTTGAGTTATGAGATGCTTTCTATAAAAGGACCAGTTGGCAGGTTAATAAGAACAATGTCCTGTAAGACTGCTTAGAGCTGGTTTTCAGAGGACTTTTCTTATAATAGTAGAAAGATCTTTATACCTCCATAGGATAATGCTAACAAATTAATTTTACCTCATGTGCAACTCCAATCCAGAGACAGTGGTTGTCTGGAGTATTATATTGAGAAGGAGTCTGTTGCCTTCCAGGGCCCAGCAAAAACAAGTGTCATAAAAACTTGGTAATATAACAATAGCACTGCCTATATGTCAGGTGCTGCTCTAATTGCTTTGCATGCATTCATTAACTACATCTACACAACAATCTTATTAGCAGGTGTTGTTATTTTACATTTACAGTCGAGGAAATGGGCACTAGTTAAATAACTTGCCTGAAGTCACACAGACAGCAAATGATAGAACTAAGTGATAAACTCGGAAAGCCTAGCTTCAAGGCATAATCATTAAGCAATAATGCCCTATAAATTGAGCAGATAAAGAGAGTGAAAAGGACAAAGTAACTTTTCTCTGTGCCTATGATGGTGCATAGCCAGGACTTTCAAGGGTTTACCTTCAGATATCATGAGAAATGGATTCAGTTTCTTACCCTATCTGCTGCTCTCTGCTAGTCCAAATCTAGACCAGAAATAAAATGCTCTTCAGATGACAGATGTCAGTTAGGACAGGAAGCCCCCACGGCATGACTCCCAGTGGATTCATGAGTGGCTAAAACTGAGGTCAGAGCCCTGAAGCTCGGGTAATTTGCTGGTGCTACCTGCCCTTAACATTTAAAAACTTATCACACAGCTAAGAATTGTGTGGTACACAGCAATCTGTATTGGGTGGTTCTTCTTGGGCAAACGTTTTAAGTATCCTAAAAATGTATGTATTTGTCACATTTTTGGTTTATAAGTATGCCTATTCCTCCGGACTAAGTCCTCAAGACTGAGTCTATGGCACATTCTTTTCTGTACTCCAGCCTGAAAAGCTGTTGGTTCTCAATTATTGTGCATGAAGTAAACGAATGGGTGGATGGATTATGTTCAGTCTAGAACCAGAGAATAGTGTATATAAATGCACCATTTTGATATTCATATCCTAAGCTGCCAGTGGAGTTATCAGCTACTTTCGGTTCTTAAATTACAAAGAGTAAGGAGAGATACACTCACATACATACACCTACACACATACACACACTCAGTTTGATTTGGCTTAACAAAGTTACTAAAATACGTCCCACTGGCTAAGAGGAAGAGGAAACTGCAGGGACAAGATAGCTCTCCTATAAATTTTTCTCCATTTCAGAAGTATTTACATTTCTAATTTATATTTAATATTGGGAAATATAAAACAAACAATTTCTATTTTTAAAAAGTATAAGTAGGTGGAGGGACTTATCTATCTTGTTTTAATTTTGTAAAGAACTTGCTATCATCAAGGCACACACACAAAAATTTACAAATGGATAAATACACATCTCTGGTTTCCTAGGACCACAAAAAGCAACCGCGTGTTTCTCTGATGTTTCGCATTATGTCTTTAGGGCCATATGTGATGTGTTTCCCACACTTACAGCACCTTTATATGTCTCTTTTAAAGTTACTTATAAGGTATTTTTCTATCTGTAGCATACATATTTATATCTCCTAACACCCATTTATATCATTTATTCATAAATGCACTGAATAATAAATTGGCACGTATTTTGTTTTCCTCATTTTTACAGTGCATATATTCGCCTTTGGCAGAAGTTTGCAATTATGGGTCCTCAAAGGTATAAACTATGGAAAAACTATATGTATATGTATGTATATAGTTTTTTCCATTCTTATGTCACTTGAAGATATACAACAAAATTCAATTATCCAATCACAAGCAAATTAGTGACCTTTATAACAATTGTCCGGACAGCTAATGAAAATTTTAGTTCATTAAAAAATGAAAATATTCTTGAAAGTACTAAGTTATTTTCTGCCTTCTAAAATCAACTCTAGAAAACATAATTAATCCTTTGTTGTTAACTTCAGGATGAAAATTTCTTATTCTCTAATTTTACAGGATACCTATGACTGAATTTACTCACTCAACAAATGTCTAATGGTTATTTATTGTGTTCAATGAGCAAAGTTAGACTCTGTTCTGCAAACATTATAATAAAAAAAGTTATCTTACAATCTGGTGGGGAATAGAGCCTTATCTTCCTGGTTACTTACAATATGAATGCAACAGATCATACATTAAAGAAAAAATTTTTAAAAGAGGTGGTATTTCACCATTTCACTTATTTCTCAAGAAATTAAAAAAGCATTCCAGTAGGTAGAAAAGAAGGCAGAGACATCCTAGGCAGGGAAAACAGCATATGGCAAGGATAAGTTTGAAGGGATGACAAGAGGGAGAGAAAACAAGGGGAAAGATCATAAAGATGCAATATGAATGCTGGCTAATATCACGAATTTGGAACCAGAACAACCTCATTTATAATCCCAATTATTCCCACTTTCTTAACTTCATCCCTGGGTAGGTTTTACCCTTTCTGAGTCTGTTTATTCATCTGCAGTTGTTGTAAGAATTAAATAAGATAACTAATGTGAAATATATAGCCAAGGTCCTGGAACCCAATAAAGAATACTTGAAGTTAACTGTTACTGATTTATTGTTCCTGTTGCTGTTACTAGAAATGACCCACCTCTGTGTCTCAAGGATAGGTTTCTAATGGCCACAGCCCAAAGGGCATGCTCTGCTTCCTCAGGCAGCATGCTTGCCTCAATGGATCCTTGCCTCATGCCTCAGCTTTTTCCAGCCTTGTCTACCTACTGCCACTACAATAGGCCCATTAGTAATACTTGAATATTGCTGATTTCTTACCTTGCTCAAATATTCTCCTTCTATTTTGTCAGAGCTCTACTTTCCAAGAAACAGGGCTCAAATTAGGAAAAACCTATCTGTGTTTCAACTGACTCAATGTTCCTACCCTTCAAGAATATTTCTATGCACTTTATAGGTGTTTTTACTGAAATGATGTCTTAGACAAAGAATTGTATGTAATGGTAAGAATTTCAGATACGAAAGCAGGCCTCAGGGAGAAATTGCCACACAGACACTTCCAGACCATTCTAACGAAGTATGAATGGGTGGTTTCCTCTACCAACATGAAAAGCCATTTCTGCACAGAGCACTGCAGTTGAGATACAGTTTTGCATTCCATGCATTTCCAGTTACGTGGGTGGAAGATTTCATGGCACCATCCAGTTTATTCTTAGCATGTGTAGGTCATGCGTTATTCAGCATGATGAGACATCTATTTGAATAATAAGGTTAAGATTTTTTTTTAAGGCTATGGCTAACGAAGCTGTAAATATTATTCAAAAGACAGAGCAGATGAAGCCATGAATCTTCATAAGACACAACCAATAAAGTCAAGAAATTTTTATAAGGGAGTTAAGAGGAACCAAACTGGTTCCCTAATCCGGGAAACTCCAAATCTCACTGTGCCTGAAGGCCTTGGAGGGAGGGCCCAGATGTTGCCAACTCATCCTTCCTACAGAACCAGTGGGTGTCTTATCTGCCAACATTTTATTCTTCAGTAGCAATATTTCTAAACAACCTAGGAGTTTTCTAGGATCAGATAAGTGAAGTTACAAGTATCCATAAATAAGAACTTCTTAATTTGATTATGGGTCGGTCTTGCTTTGGAGGAAGAAAGAGATGCAGTGGAATGATCCTCAGCCCGGGTTGTTAAAATTATTCAGCTGCAGGTTACTTAACTTAGCAGCTCCTTACCCCCCACAACTTCTCCACAATAAGACTGGGCAGCCAGAGAGTATGGCTGAGTAATAACATGACAGGTGTGGCAGGCTGTCTCTAGGTGCTTTGATAAAAATACGTTTGTGCTAAAGACACTATTCATTATAAGCAACACAAGGGTGTGGTGTTTCAATGTTTCCATGTTTAGCAAGTATAAGCTGAAACTATTAAGTGCTTTGAAACCAAGCCAGAAAGCAGACAGACTGGAAAAAAAAAAAAAAAAAAAAAAAAGAGCTAGGCTACACCTCTCTTTATATACATCCTTCTTCTGATCTAGAGTTACAGCAAAATATCTTCAGCTACTCTTACCATTGCCACATTATCATCTTAACATGTAAACCCTAAGCAAAAATAAATATTAAATTTGATAACCTCTGCTTCAAAGGGAAAGTGTGATATTAATGTAGAAGAAACAAACTATTAACACAAGTGAAACTAAATCTGTCCAGAAACCTTTATTTTAGAAAGGTTGGTATTCAAATTTTGATTCCTCATGTTGAAACAGATGGGCATAGCAGGAATAATTCTTACTGTATATCACTTAAAAATACACCATTTATATGAAGGATGTATGTTTTTAAAGTCCCAGTAAAATGCCTTTACTCTTCTTTTCCCACATGTCTGTGAACATTTCAACCACTTCTGTGGTCTCAACTATCACCCCAAGGTGAATTACTTCTATATCCACATTTCCTCTTCCTCTTGCTTTAGTTTAACAAGGTTTCTGCCTCCTGGTTCTGCCAGCTGTGTCTCTCACATTAACCGCAAGCTCAAGCTGGTTGAAATGATTCATCCCCTTATCCAATAATGCAGCAAAACTTCTGGGCTTCTAATTGCTCTGGTTGAAATCTCCATGTCTGTTGTCACAGAGACTCAAAATTGCAAAGTCTCCTTTTTTCCTTCTTTTCCCGTTTTCTACAGCAGGGTCTCTTTGACCTCTGCACTACTGACACTTTGAGCTTGAAAATTCATTGTTGCGGGAGAGCGAGGCTAGAACCGTTCTGTGCATTGTACAATTTTTGGCAGTATCCCCAGCCTCTCTCCACTAGTTGCCAGTAACAGTGCCCACTCCCCAAGCTGTAACAACCAAAAATGTCTCCAGACTGTGAAATATCCCCTGGGAGAAGGGGAACAAAATCACTCCCCCTCCACCAGCCAATTAGTTGCCCTGTAGCCAATTAGTTCTATTTGTTCTCTTATAGTTCCACATGTCACTCCTTTCTGTCTCATCCCTGTGCCAAGCCCTCACATGGACAATCAGAGTGTGTGCTGTCTTTTTAGAGTAATTTTTTGAAATTTACTTGACAGTGTAGCAAGCCTTGTCAAAGTCAACAACCAACAACCAATACAGGGGAAATGAAAATTTTATAAAAGAAATCTGAGAAATGTTTCTGGTCATTCCAAAAAGGTTGGGGTTTGAGGGGCTTCAATGTTTTGAAAGTCATGTATTAGAGTAGAAAGGACCAGATAAGAAGCTATCACTTAACTATTTAGACAATCTTAAATTGTAGTGTTCTGAACCAGAACATTGGGTTATAGCGAAGAATGTAAGTATGTACAACGAAAAGAAAATATGTTTTGGGTATTAGGTAGACTTGGTGTGAATCTTATCTTTGTTAATTTAATATTGGGACATAAGTATATCTAATTCTGCAGACTTGTTCTGGACCAGAATAATTAATTGTTATTGTTTCTATATTACACCTTTTACTGGAATAGAGTTGAGATCATTACAAATGTGAATACCTAGCACATAGCAGTTGCTCACTAAATGTAAGCTGATAGTAACATGAATACTTCATACTGACGCTGCTGTAATAGCTGTAAGATGAAATTATGGGTGATACTGTAAAGAATCCCATTAAAATAAAGATGATAGCCCTCATGAAGTATTTAGCACTTTCATGGGAAAAAGAGAGGCAAGAATAGATCTGGAGTCAAATGATAGATGATCCTAGGTGCTTATACCACTATAAAGTAATGGTAATAATACAGTGACTTTAAAATTGATGATCGGGGCGCCTGGGTGGCGCAGTTGGTTAAGCGTCCGACTTCAGCCAGGTCACGATCTCGCGCTCCGTGAGTTCGAGCCCCGCGTCAGGCTCTGGGCTGATGGCTCGGAGCCTGGAGCCTGTTTCTGATTCTGTGTCTCCCTCTCTCTCTGCCCCTCCCCCGTTCATGCTCTGTCTCTCTCTGTCCCAAAAATAAATAAAAAACGTTGAAAAAAAAAAATTGATGATCAAAAGTTTATTGGAATCCCATAGATTTTAACTGATATTATATTAGCTATTATAAAAATAAGATTAAAATATTTATATTAGATCAGTGAGAATCATCCTGAATTACCTTTCTACATGCAACAAAGACACAGCAGGAAGGACTTCTTGAGAGAAGCAGAAGTCACCAACTAGAGTGTGGTGTCACTGAAACCAAGGGAAGAAACACCTCTAATGGAGCAAATACTCAATAGGATCAAGTGGTGCTGACTGATCAAATAAGCAAAGAATTAAAATTAAAATAAAAAAGTCAGATGGTGATGGTGGACACCAGAGTTCAGTGTGCTGAGGAGAGAATGGGAAGCAGTATAAAGATGACAGGTATAGATCAGACTCTAATGAGTTTGGTAGTGAAAGATACAGGGGAGTTGAAAGGTACCGTAGAATTGAGGAAGGTTTTCCTAAAAGGTAAGAAAGAAAGACTAGATCACATTTAAATACTAACGGGAGGAAGTTAGTTGAAGTTACCAGGAGAGGAGGCGTGCAATAGAATACAGTTCCTGAAGAGGTGAAAGGGTGTGTGACGAGGAAGGTAAAAGGGTTAGACTTAGATGGCAGAATGAAGGGGGTAGACTCATCTTCCATAGCAGCAGGTAGGAAGGAGGAAGAGTTGGCTCCCTGGGCATGGAGGCAGTCACAGGAAGTTGAAGATGCATTTCACTCATAAAGAAGTTATTATTTCATCCATCCCTCTGACCCTCTTACAAATTAGATGGTATTTTTTTCTTTTACCTATTTTTCATTTGGAAGAAGAGAGGAACAAAAGTGACCAATGGTTAAATAACTTTGGTTCTTACACTTTGAGGTATTCTTTTGATAACCCATGGTTCTTTTTTAAACCCATGAACACACACACACACACGCACACAAACACAGACGAATATGTACGCAGAACAATGTCCAAGCTGTGCTCTGACTCATTAGTGCTGTCTTGAATTGGTTAAGATTTCTATGTAAGTTACAAATCAGTGTAGGATCCACTCAAATAACACATGATTGTAGAGTTGAAGTGTTGAGGTAAATAGCTCATGCAAAGATCTGGAACTTCATCACAATGCAGTGTATTGGAGAATCACTTGCTAAGAGCGTGGCCATCACTGTACAGTTTTCTGGGCAAAACAAAGGTACCTGATACTGTACCTTGGCGAAGCTGCCTTACCTGCCTTTGTCACTGCCCAGGTGTTTCCCATGCCTGTGGCAGACTCAGGAGGTGGAGGAGCCTGCCAGACCAGTTGCAAAGTGCAGAACATGCCTCAGGGCCTCCATTCACAATCCAATTTGCCTTCAGTGACTGTGCCCAGCCTTAGCACCGCAAGGCTGACCTTTCGACACAGGTAAGTTCAGCAACAATCACTTGGCTGCAGTCATCGATTCTGCCTAGTGCCAGAAATTCTGCAGTCTCTTGGGCGGCAGCCACTTGGCAGCAGTTTTCAGGAGATCTGCTCTGGCACAGAATGTGTGTGTGTGTGTGTGTGTGTGTGTGTGTGTGTGTGTGTTCTCCACAGTTCATGTGGGATGCTTGCTGAAAGAATGAGGAAAGATATAGAGAGTTTGAATAGAAACAGTGCCTCTCTTCTCTCTCTCTGCCATTGTCACAGCACCCTACCTATGCTCGACTTCAACAGCAGTTTGTAACCACAGGGAAACGGGAGGAGGGAGAAGAAAAGGCAGAAAGAAGGGACAATGCAAAAACACAGAGGCAAGGAAGGGCAGCAAATGAGAGGCTGAGTTAAAACATCCTCCCGGAATGTGCCTTTGGGTGAAATGCCATTTCACCTCTCCCGCCTCTACTGTTTTCCAATTCAAACCTTGGACTCACTGAGTTGGATACAAAGAGACCTCTATTATTTTTTTTGTTTTAATTTTCAAACCTTCCATATGTATGATATTTGCATTCCTATAATAAATTTCTCTGTATCGATGCAATAGCAAGCGCTCTTCGTGGCACTTTTTACTGAGATCTACACAACACAAAGATAATTCCTTGGTTACTATTACCAGGGGGACAGACAACTGGATATGAGGGCCAAAAATATTCCCTTGTCAGATGTCCACTTAACACTGAGCTGGGAAAGAAACAAAGAGGCAAATGCTACTAACACTCAAAGGCATCTCCTTTGTAAAGATGCTCCTTTCTCGTATAATTTCCAAATTGGTTTTATAGTAAAGAGAAAGTCTACTTAACTGATATGACTTTCTTTGTGAAAGCAAGCTCCTCTGTTCTTCTTCTTCTTATTATTATTATTATTATTATTACTATTATTATACTATACCTGGAAATGATTTCAAGGGAGAAGTGAATCAAGGTAACTATCCCAGCCCAACATCAGAGGACCCCTTACTCCAACCTGGACCGGAAAAGAATTCAAAGTAACATCTATTGATATTCTTAGTGCAATACCTGGTACAGAGTAAATGCTCACTAAATGTTAGCCATTTTTATCCAATTAGGAAAAAAGGCCAACTGGTATGAAACAAAGCCAAAGGTGTGTGCATATGGAAATATGCAGAGGGAAAAAGGAAAAGCCAATGGCTACATGTAAGTAAGGAAAGATTTTAAAAAACACTAATGAAGTGATGAAAATGGAATCCAAATTCCAAGGAATTAAAGAGCAGTCAACAACAAATGTAAGGTGAGAAAATGGAGTCAAGTGTAGACTACTTTTGAGTATGCCAGTACAAAGACATTAACAGGTAGTATAATTTGACTACACACTCATATCATCAGGGCATAGAGTCTACAATATGACCAAACCATTACCCTTCAGAATACAACATTTATCCTCAAATCCACTAACCCTTTTACTTCCACAAACACTTCCCTCTATATGCATACATAAAAGTGTTTATTTATTAATGACATACAGACACATTTGGTAGATAAAGTTGGAAACTCCAGAACAAGTAACCATCATATGAAGTCTCAAAAAGCACATGCTTTTTGCAACCCCTTGTTTTGTTTACTGCCAACAATATCTCAAAGATGGCTTGCTATTTTTTGGAGACCACTCCTCTTTCAAAGTTATCATGGTGGAATATGAATGTTCCGTTCACAAGTGGCCACCACTTCAGCTCAATAGTTTACAACTTGTTTAAATAGCCTTCTATCTTCAATTCTTTGAATAGGCTCCTGCTTAGCCAAGTTCCTTTGGGATAACTTCTGGCTCTGACCCAAGTCTTTAGTGTTGATAACCTGCCTTGCTACTCAGCACTCAGCAAAATTCACAGATTAGGCTAGGAGAACTGTTCAAGAAGCTGGATGTGATTCAGGTCATGCATTGTCCCTCATCTCTCCATTTACCATGTGGCTGAATTTTAGTTGCTTTTTTTTTTTTTTTTTTACGATTTCCCTATGCAACTGATCTCCAAATTTCACTTGTGAACAGTGAATTTCAAGGCCGTCTAGGTATCTGTTCATATTTGCTTGACCTCCCACAGGAATGTTCCCCTTATGCTTACATATTTCTTTATCCACTACTTTGTTACTAACTTTCAACTTGACCTCCTTTTATTTTCTTCTTCTTCTAGTTCCATAATTTATCTAAATTTCTGTCTATGGGGTGGGGAGTGAAGTTTTGTATGCAGTAGGATTTACTTTTTAGTTATAATTTTTTATCATAAAAACAATTAAAACACATTACTAAAGAAAAATAGAACAATAACCACCAAATACATAATTACATATATTTCCTTCAGGCTTGTTTCCTTGTACATAATTTTTTTTACTTGGTTTCAAATCTTTTTTAAACAAACACACATATAATTAACATATATTTATAATAATAGTATGTACATAGTTTTCTATGAATTTTTCACTTAACATTAGGACATAAGCATTTTTCATGCTGTTAAATAGACCCCATAAGTATGAGTTTAATAGCCATGTAACATACTATAATATAAACTACCTTACTGTTGGACATTTAATTTATTTCCAATTACTTACTAGTATAAATAATGCTGCTATCCATATACTAGTGGACGGAGCTTTTCGTCCTGTATTTTTGACTATGTCCTTAAGATAATATTCCAGCAATAGAATTAGTTAGAAACACATATTTTCAAATTTCCTTTGAGAAGTTGTGTCATCTTGCTACCTTTATGTGAAGATAGCAGTTTTATTATATCCTCACAAGCACAGATTAAATTAGTTTCTTTTTTAATGAATTAATTTCTAATGCTAGTTTAATATATTAATATAGTACTTCATGGTTGTTTCAGATAAACTTATCAGTCTGGTGCATTTCAAACTTCTTCCATGTTATTTCTTCACATTACAAACTATTTAGAATGTTTACCTTAATTGAGTAAAGTACTAATTAATGTCAAGGAAAAAAGATAAACCCAAATAAAGTTTTGCTACTTTATTAAAATTTTTTAAAATGTAAAGATACCGACTTGCTTATCATCTACCAATAGAACAGGGATCCTGTTATTCATATGTTCTCTTCCACCTGGCTATTATCAGGCATAAAACTCCATTAGGTCACCATTTCACATTTAAATAACCTGACTAATTAAAGCGTTATCAGTTAGAAATGATCGATGTGGTATGTTTAGTATAAAGACACTATAAAATCCAATACCTCTAAGTCTGCCATAATGTTTTATTATATGGAGCACCTCATGAGATGGACCGGATCTCTTAATTTTTCTTCAGGTATTTAAAGGGGATTAAATCACATAAATGTGATCTTTAAAATTGTGGCTATTCATTAACCCTTCCAATGGTTGCTCACATGCTAAGCAAAATGGCCTCAATAGCCTTCATGCTGTATTTGTAACCTCACAACAGTAACTGAATCAATATACGAAACTCATTTCCTGGGTCTTCCTGTATATCTGACCCCTCTTGGAAAGATGGGCTTAGTGGCTTATTGACCTAATAGAAGAATGTTGGGGAGGTTTCCGTAAAAGTATCAAAGATGCTATGCAAACTTATCAGGTATACGAACTAACCTGTTGAATTTCCTTAAATTGTGTCACAGATGTTTCAGGAGAGAAGTCGAAGTTCTATTTTGCCTGTAACATGGACAAATTTATAAGAATATGTTGGTGATGCTTATTGGTTCATTTCAAACTTCTTCCATGTTATTTTTTCGCATTACAAACATATTTGGAATGTTTACCTTAATTGAATAAAGTACTAGTTAATGTCAAAGAAAAAAGATAAACCCAAATAAAGTTTTGCTGAATTATGAAAGGTACAAATAATTAACAAAGCTATGACTATAGGTCAAAGGTTGTTTCAGCATGAGATAAAGAGGGTCCAAAAAATGTACACCCCATGTTTTGTGCAAGAGAAACTACAAAATCATTTCTTTTCAGTTTTTCATAGATATTTTTCTTTTTGTAGCTAACATTATACTTCTTACTGCTACTCCATGACCAGCAAATTCAGTCAAACTTTTTTTTTACTGATTGGTCTTTTGTGACAAGGTTTTGAACTTTGGCAAAATAATAAATCTATAAATCGTAAACAAAGATAGACTTCTAAGTAATAATTAGCTCCAGAACAGCTATGAAATCTTATCCTTAAATAAATGCACCTGGATCTTATGAGTGCTTTACCCACAAGGTATAACCAGGGGTTCAGCTATGCTTTTTGTGTGGCAATTTCTCCAGAGGACATTTTCATCTTTGTCTATTTTCTGGTCAAATTCCTAAGTACAGTAATAGAGATTCTCTGAAGATGTGTAGAGACAAAGAAAAGACTATCACAAGACTAAAGTGTTTTGTATCTACTCACTATCTGTGGTGTTTCACAGAAATATAAAGGCCCTAGGAAGCTAAAAAACAAAACAAAACAAAACAAAACAAAACAAAACAAACTATTAATTCCCTTGCATCTAGACATGATCCTACTTAAATCGTTCCAGAAAGATTTATCCTATTCTCCAGGGGAGTGAATTTCACACTGTATTTTCACAGGACCCTCACATAAGTAACAAGATGGATTTACAAAGACTGCTTGGTGGTTATGAAACCTCTCACATTTCTTAAAGTTGACTCATTCTAGGAAAACAATTTGAATGAATTCATTGACATCACCACTTTGAAGCACCTACACAATTTGAATGACAACTACAGTTTAAAATACAGTTTTTTGAACTCATTCAACCTGATTTGTTTATACATATGTGAGTCCCCAGTTCAGCAAGTACACTGTTCGCAGTCCCAGTTAAGCATGCTCCGCTTCTCATGAAAGCCTGACGCCATTTTCTTTTTACTCCTTGGGGAGGACAAGATTTCTTGACAACACATACACTTATCAAATGGTTCTCTTGACCACCTGGTCTGATACCAGACACTCTTCCAGACCCTCTCCTCTTTTGCTGGTCGGTGTTAAATAAAGAATTTATACCTCTTTCCTGGTGTTTCGTTCTCTAGAAAAAAGATTTGCTACAGCAATGCATAGATAAACAGAATTCTTATTCTCAATGTAGCTGAAATGAGCATTCTGGCCTTGTCATTATCTCTGCCATATTTATTAGTAGTGTGTTTTGTTCTCCAGGAAGTCATTGGTTTTAGACAAGGAATAGGAATAGAAGAGCAAATGCAGGAAACATTGTCATAGGCTTTTATTGGCCAGTTTACTTCTACAGCAAAGCTGTCATCCAATATTTTAAAGTACTCAACACATTTTCACAAATGGACTAGTGCATGAAATGAGAAGAGGTGAAATCACTAACTTTGTGAAGAGTGCCAGGTCAGTTGATAACATTCTTTGGTGGTCAGGAAAGGGAATTCTCTAAAAGAGTTCCTTTTTTTGGTAAAAAGATTTAGTTATTATATGCATATTCATTATATCCTCAAATCTTAGTAACAGAGCCAAGGATATCCCCATTTAACAGCTATAAACTGAAACACAAAAAGATAGTACCTCATATCCCAAAGAAAACCATCAGAAGGAACACATGGACCATGATTTCTTATTTTGCAACTCACTAGATTATTTTCCTTCCCATATGGCTGGCTTGGTTGCTATCCAAATGATGCAGGATCTTTTACCTAAAAAACAGCATTTTCCAATTAACCAAATACATAATAGAGAGAAGAGATTCTTTTGAGGAGTCAAGGACTGATCTCTCCTGGAGGCAAGCTACTGGATTTGATGGACCAGAGGCCAAATGGGTAATGACAAATTCCAGGTTTTCATGTTTTGGTTCCTTGAGTGCCTGAAAGCATATGGAATGAGATTCTTTTCTGAGACACTGCAGTGATGACAGAGAACAGAAGTGTTCAAACTCACAGGATTTAAGGAATTAAATGTATAGGGAGCTTTGGGGAAGACAATGGTAGAAAAAAAGAAAGAAATGTAAAATCTGTCAGAAAATATTCTCAACTTCTACTATACAATTTTCTCTATAAGAAAAACAGTCTTCACTCAAAAAAGCTGATTTCATGGAAAAGGGTAACTGGCATGTAGCACCAATAAAGGAAAATTTATAAACAAAGTAAAGAAAAATGGAGGAGTAAATTAAGAGAAATACAAAAACAAGGTGTTCAAAGAAGTTTATGGGTTTCTAAGTAGACAGATATGAGTGTACACCACCTCTTGGTTTTCTGTGTATAAATTTTGGACAAATAAATTAATTTTCATTAGTCTCCTTCTGCCCAATGTGAAAATTAGGTATTTGAGGAGACAATGTGAGGTAAGTTTTGACGATCACTTAGCACAGTGCTTACCATATAGTGCCCAACAAATATTAACTTTTTTAGGATGTGAGTCTAATCTACAAGCTCATTTAATGGAACATAGCTTATATTCTTATTTAATGAAACATAATTTATATAGCTGAAATATAAAATACACCAAGAAAGATAAGACAAGTAAGTATAATAAGTTGATGCCAGGTTCTAGTTCTTGCACTATAAGCCTTAAAACATAGGCAACATATTTATTTTAAGTAAGAACACATCTTTGGATATAATTCAGGACATCTCACAGGATATTCTTCACTTATATTACTGTAGCTATAGGAATGTACTTCCCTCAGTTGATGGGGGGTGAGAGGGAGGGCAGGGTGGGAGGGAGGGCAGGGTGGGTGATGGGTATTGAGGAGGGCACCTTTTGGGATGAGCACTGGGTGTTGTATGGAAACCAATTTGACAGTAAATTTCATATATTAAAAAATAAAAAATAAAAAAAAAATAAAAAAAAAAAAAGGAATGTACTTCCCTCAAAGATATTCTGTGAAAAGTATTCAGACTAATTCATTCATTTAAAAACTGAGAGATAACATAAATAAGAGTAGTTAGAATTAGTCAGTTCTCAGTTCAGAACTACACTGCCCAACAGAGTGTGGGTCAACCATCTCTAGATTACGCAATATTTTTTTTCAGGATAAGACAAAAAACCCTTTTTATTACCTAAAATCTATTGAGTTGAGGGTTTTCTTAAAAATGTTTAACATTCCATGCTACGAAATACCCATATCAGTGCACTGAATGCAGTTGATGGGTCACTGCTTTGCAACCTAGGGTATGACATTATTTGAGGAAGGATGAGTTATCTGGTGTTACAGTAAAAATCTAAGCAGCAGCCCTTGAATGTGAAAGGTCAACACCACAAATTGTTTGGTTACTCTTGAAAGGAAATCTCAGCAATTCAGTTTGCTTAGTAAATCAGTGTTAGTTGATTATGTGAACCCTCTTGTTCCCATGGACCCATCTAAGAACCTATAGTTGGTCTTAATTAGTTACTCTTAAAATTGTCAAACTAATAAACTATAGTTATTCCTCACAAAGAGATACCTGGTGTATTAATAGGAATCATTTATACATATCAGATATTTAAAAAGTATTTTATAATAGGAAATTGATATGAAAAATAGTTAAGTATTCTTACTGCTCTTTCAGTTTCCTATGACTGCTCGAAAAGAATTGCCCAAAGGATATCAGAGCACAGCTCCATTGTGAAGACAAATCCTTCCACCTAGTTTTCCCTAGTAGTTGTTTTTATCCATTGATATATTAGTTCTAGGGTAACTTACCAAACATTAACTGGCCAGAAGCCTATTCACCTAAAATCATTGGGTTGAATAAAAAATTTGCTAACTTTTCTGTATCTTTATAATAATTGTTAATCTCTGATAGAGAAAATTTGCTTCTAAAAAGATAAAGTGGGTAAATTTTTTTTTCTAATCTTTCCATTAATGCAAATAACAATCATAGAACATTATATATGAAAATAATACAAGAAAACAGTGAAAGAAAAAAGAAAGCAGACTGGCTAGGGACTTTCAAATTACAGCTCCCTGAACTTTTTTTTTTTTTTTTGCTTCATATATTCCAGATTTGGAACTTAAGACAGTGACAATCTAGAAACACCAACAATTTCAGATGGAAGGGAAGAGAAGAGGAGTCCCAACAAAGCCTGTTATATCCGGCCAAAGGACCAGGAAGGGGCAGCCTAGAAAATAACAAAACTTTTAGACTATAATCATTTTACTTTTGCCAAACACCATAGGGAAAAAAAAAAAAAAACTATGGCCACAACCCCAACCCAAGCCAGCAAAGCCCTCGCAGAGATTTAGACTTCCATTCCAACTTGAGAGTAAGAAGGCACCCCACCTCTTTTCCACTGGAATGGTGCCAGAGAAGGAGTAAGCAGAATCAGAACTTTCACTACCACCCAGTGGTAATGAGGCCACTGGCACCCCCAGATGTATCAGTGGAAACCATGCAGCAAGCAACAACAAATCACTCTTACCCCTGCCAGACAAGGAGTTAATGGAGGTCTAGCATAGAGCTGGAACTTTCAATTCCTTTTAGTATTATCTAGAAGACTCTCCCTCCCTTCTCAAGTGTTAATGAATGTCAGCGGGGAACCTGATCTCTACCCTTGCATATCATGAAAGAGGTGGCATCTCCTCTCCCTTCCCCTGCTGGAGGGGTGTGTCAGAATGAGCCAGTTAATATCGAAGGTTTAAATAAGATTCAGTCTCACATAACACAGTATCTGAAAC
Organism: Panthera uncia; assembly: GCF_023721935.1. Classification (NCBI taxonomy): domain Eukaryota; kingdom Metazoa; phylum Chordata; class Mammalia; order Carnivora; family Felidae; genus Panthera; species Panthera uncia. Next base: position 22,683,356 of record NC_064812.1, on the reverse strand, counting down.
TTGGGTTTCAGCCTAAGATTACAAATCAACAATCAGGAGTGTATCAACTGGAATTTAAAAAAATAATAAAAAAAATAAAAAAGACAATCAATAGATGCCAACACTAAGATGACAGGGATGTTAGAATTATCTGAAAAAGTTTTGTAAAGCATCCATCATAAAAATGCTTCAATGCACAAGTATGAATATACACTTGAAACAAATAAAAAACAGAAAGTCTCAGTAAAGACATAGCTGATTTAAAAGGAACCAAATAGAAGTTTAAGAATTGAAAAATACAAGAACCAAAATAAAAAAACTGAATAGATAAACTCAAGGGGAGGATGGAAGAGACAAAGGAAATAATCATTGAATTGGAACACAGAACAACAGAAATTACCCAATCCGAAAAAAAAAAAAAAAGAGAGAGAGAAAATAGAATGAAAAAAATTAACAGAGTCTCAAGGAACTGCTTTAACATTCACATCCTCAGAGTCCCAGAAAAAAAGGAGAAGGAGGGTGTGGGGCTAAAAAAAGTACTCAAAGAAATAATGACTAAAACTTCCCCAAATTTGGCAAAAGACATAAATCTACAGATTCAAGAAATTAGTAAATATTAACAGGATAAATCCCAACAAATTCACATCAAGGCACATCATAGTCAAATTTATGAAAACTAAAAAAGAATAAATCTTAAATGTGTTGAGAGAGAAATACCTTACTAATAATGGGGGGGATGCTAACAATAATATATTTCTCCTCAGAAACCATGGAAATGAAAAGGAAATCACCAAAATTATTTTCAACTGCTGAATTAAAAGAACTGTCATCCAAGAATCCTATATATAGTGAAATATCTACTATAGAAGATACTTTCTTTAAAAAACAAAAACAAAAAACAAAAACCTGTAACTATAATATGACCCAGCAACTATACTCCTTAGCATTTATCCCAGAGAAATGAAACTTACGTCCACATAAAAACCTGTACACAAATTTCATAGCAGCTTTATTTGTAATAGCCAAAAATTAGAAACAACCCAGATATTCTTCAATGGGTGAATAGTTAAACTGTAGTAGGTCTGTATCATGGAATACTACACAGCAATAAAAAAGGAATAAAGTATTTATACACACAACAACCTCTATGTATCTCCTGAGAAGTGTACTGAGTGAAACAGGCCAATCTCACAAGGTTACAGACTATATACAATTTATAATTTGAAAACATATATATACAAACAGACAACAGATTAATGGTTGCCAGGAGTTCAGGAGAGGGTGGGAGTTGGTGGGTAGAGGTGAGTGGATGTGGCTATAAAAGAGCAACATGACAGACCTTTGTGGGGATAAAAATGTTCTTTACCTTGACTGTATCAATATAAATATCAATATCTTGGTTGTGATAATGTACTATAGTTTTGCAAGAAGCTACCATTGAGAGAAACTAGATAAGGTTACATGAGAACTCACTGAATTATTTCTTTTAAATACATGTGGATCATCTAAAAATAGCTTAATATTTAAAAATAAATCTGATTGGACAAGACTCATTTTTCTTCAAGTGACTTTTCTTGACCTTTCCTTATACATTTTACAGTAGCAATTCCATGACATTTCATGCAAGGGCTTGGAAGACAGAAGTTGTGGATAAATACTAGAGAATGGGGGCGGGGGGGGGGAGGAGCCAAGTGATAACTACAGTTGACTGGTTTTCTGGTTTTCTGGGGATATATGGGCCAATTCTTTGGGGACTCCCCTAAATAACTGAGAAATGCTCTGATTATGGACTCTCTGGACTAGTAAGGGCTCCTTTGATCATTAAAAGTAAGTATTTTTTTAATGTTTATTTATTTGAGAGAGAGAGAGAGAGAGAGAGAGAGTGAGTCCAGGGGAGGGGCAGGGGGAGAATGAGAGAATCCCAAGCAGGCTCCATGCTCGGCACAAAGCCCAACAAAGGGCTTGATCCCAATGACTATGAGATCATGACCTGAGCTGAAATCAAGAGTTGGCCATTTAACCAATGGAGCCACCCAGGAGCCCCAGTGTGACTGTATTTTAAAACCATAGGCTAGTAAAAATTAAAACATCCATGTTTTAACTATTCTCCAAGACTCTGACCAGCAGATTCATCTACCTAGCTAAACAAATGAAATTCTTCAAGGAGAATATTTTTCCCAGGAAAGGATAATATAAATTCTCCATGGTGCAGATTAACAATTTCATTATTATCCCCGCAAGCATTCACCAGTTCTTCTCTGTGTGTGGTATAAAACCAGGTACTGTACAAAAGAAGTAAAGAAAAGGAGTTGCTGCCTTTGAGAATTTGCATGGAAAACCAGAAAATATGCACATGAAGAGATACAGGAAATAAATAATCAGGCCAAAACACTGAACTGCGTTCTCACATGCACAAAGCACTACCAAAGCCATCAATGGCCCATGAAACTATACTCCCTGCCTCTCCATGTTCAACTTGGTCTTAGTTCCTTCCTTTCCTATATGAGCCAGCCAAGCCTCACACCCATTTCCATGGCATATCTGTAGTGGTAAGGAGTAGTCATTGGTCCACATGACAATGGTTTACTAAGAGCTTACTGTGCATCATAGTCCATGGTAATATTAGGTTCGTAAAGAATAAAACATGGCCGTAGCTCTCAAGCCTCAGTGTGGAGCAGTCATGTCAAAAAATAATGCAAATCAGAGTAATTGGTGCAACAGTACACATCTGGACAGGGTTTAGTAGAGGCATAAAAAGGAGAAAGCACAATTCTGCCACATAAGCGACCAATTTACGGGCACTATCATCTGTACTTATGTCAGCCTCTTCCCTTGAAGTAGTAAAGCAAAATGTCATCATTGGTTTGACACCAGAATATCTGCCTATCTGCCAGGGAGATTATGAAGTCCTAATGTGTAAGCTACAAGGGGGCTAAGATATGCAAATTGCCATATATTTATCTGTAATGTTATGAAAGCCCCATGGCTTTTTTGCCCCTCATTTCCTTCATATGTAAAACAAGAGAATGTACTGGGCTCTAAAACAAAAAACATCCAACCTGGAATTCTTTGCTTAATCACCATCTAGTATTTGTAAAAGGCAATCAAACCAATCCCAACTTCTCCACTTTTTAGCTATGTGAACTTGGGCAAGTCACTATTTCTCTATGTCTCAGTCTCCTCATCTGTAAAGTGGCCATTATCATAAGACATCTCATAGGATTGTCAAGAAGGTACAATGAGTTCATATATATAAAGTGCTTAGAAGAGAGCCTAGCACATACTGCTGTATGAATATTACCTATTACTATTATTATTGTTTTTAAATTATTTTAGATTTCCAATGATACTTAAGTATTTCATCTACATGATTGAGATACTTGATTGTAAATATACAACTATTTGCATATTCTATCCAAAAGTCACCCTTAGGAATTCATAAATTAATAAATTAATTAGTCAGATTCTGCCAAAAGCATACTTTTAAAAAATAAAGCATGTTCTGGGGCACCTGGGTGGTTCAGTCAGTAAGCATGTGACTCTTGGTATCTGCTCAGGTCATAATCTCACTGCTCATGGGATGGAGCCCTGTGTAGGGCTCCACGCTGATGGCACGAGCCTGCTTGGGATTCTCTCTCCCTCTCTCCCTCTCTCCCTGCCTCCACCCCACTTGTGCATGCCTGCACATGTGCTTGCTCTCTCGCTCTCTCTCAAAATAAATAAACATTAAAAAAATTAAAAAAGGTTCTTTGGATTTTTTTAACATTTTTATTTATTTTCGAGAGACAGAGGGAGACAGAGCATGAGCGGGGGAGGGTCAAAGAAAGAGGGAGACATAGAATCCAAAGCAGGCTCCATGCTCTGAGCTGTCAGCACAGAGCCCAATGCTAGGCTTGAACCCGTGAACCACGAAATCAAGACCTGAGCCAGTTGGACACTTAACCGACTGTGTCCCCCAGATGCCCCTAAAGCAGGTTCTTTGGGAAACCACATAACTTATAGGATGTTACTACATTATTCAATCATATATAAAATAATTCCCTCCTGATGACAAAAAAAAAAGACATGCATACTTCCAAAGCTCTGTAAACTTCAAAATGACCTGAACACCTAACTTAGAATCTACCAAGTCCTTACTATTCAAGTATCACTGGCAGACCAGAAGCACCGGCACTTGATCCAGTAAGTCTTATTTGGAGCCCAAGATTCCACATTTGTGCAAGTTTCAAATGCTGCCAATCTGGTCCACAAACAATACTTTGAACAGCAAGACACTAAGCTATGGCAATCAGAAACAGACTTCAAAATAACTGAAATGATTGAATTAGTTGTGCCAAAGTCCCTGTAATTGATCAAATCTGGAAAATGTCTTAATCAACACATCATACAATCACAATTACGTCTATAAAGTATTTCAGAACTTCTGTGGGACTCTTACATGAGTACATGTATAAACACAAGAGGTTCCATATTGGCAGACATGTTGCCTCTAATTTAATTATAAAATAAAATTTTCACAGTTACAGAGATGAGTTGACATAGACTTCGTAAGTGAGCACACATGACAAGAGAAATATCCCCTGATTTTCATTTGTACAACTCTGGGAAGGTCTTTATTTAAAGACATACTACAATCATTCTGAAAATGGGATTTGAATCAAAGTATAATATTAAGTGTGACTGTGGTATAGCTTCTGCTTTTTACAATCCTAGTTGAGTTTGTGTTTCCCTAAGAATGGTGTGGATCCAACCCTCATCTCTGTACCTGTGAGAAGAGTGTTAGTTGTACAGTGTCTAAAGATTTACGTTTAAATTATATGTATCTGGTCAAAAAGATTTAGGATCAAAATTATATGTATCTGGTCAAAACAGTGGCCTAATTCCCAGCAGCTTCATCAACATAGTGCTAAGGGGCCCTACTCTTTGGGAGGACTTGAATTAGAATTCAGACCTTTTCTTAAAACAAATGGGAATAGAATTTTGTTGAAGTGAAGACACAATGTAATGTGTAAAAGGAGGGTTGAGGAAGATGCGGAAAGCAAGCTATTTGATGGCTGCAGCTCTTAACCAGCTTGAGAAGAAAACCGAAGAGTTAGCTGCTTGCTACAAAAGATGCAGCAAAGTCCCTGCCCCCCACGCTGCTGAGCATAGGCGATGCTTGAATAAACCCCCCTCTTAACCTTGGAAGATGTATGACTTTGGGATTTCAGAGGTTTCCAAAAATACACGAAATGCAGAAAACACTTCCCTCCTTTGCCAAAACACGTCGGCCCTTTGTTTACACTACATTTTCCCCTTCTATATGTTGGAAATAATAAGACCCCTCATAGCATAGATAAGACTGAACATAGGGTAAGGCAAGTGGGAGGCAGCTCAGTCCATTCTGTCTTGAAATCTTCTTTCACACCTCTCTCCGAAATGTAAATATGGCCTCGGTCCAGCTTTCCCAGTCCGAATGACTTTGGCTGAGGGCGGTTGGTATGGAAGTCATTTCCCTTCTAGGTGCAGTAGCTGCTTTCCACAGACTCAACAAAGACACGAAATATCATTAACATCTGATTCTGAAAAGGTTGACAACCACTTCTTTGTTTTACCCAGCAGTCTGGGGAAAGCTGCTGCACATTACTCTATCATGAGCAAAATTATACCTATTAGGCTCTGATATGAGTATTGGAATATTTCTCTCATTTGTGCACAGCACTGAAGCTTGAATATGCCTATTGTTTTCACAGTATCCATTACATATTTTAAATGGCATGGAATGATCATATATGTAAACATTACTTCAGCTGAGGCTGAGTGATGCTTGGCAAGGCAAGAGAGGCTGTCTGATCTCCTTGGGCCTTGGCTTCAAGGCAAAGGGTGCCAAGGGACTCTGGGGGGAGGGCTGATGGTTATGGAAAGGAGTGAGATGGATTGACCAATGGGTGCTGTTACATTAAAGAGGTCTGGATCCCTTCCTTTGACACACACAAAAAGCTGCAGGCCTCCAACTAGCTCCTCTATTTTGTGGCATACAGGAGGAGGATGAAAAGCTTGCCTGAGGGTCTGAAATAGCAAGAAGGAAGAGTAGAAGAAAGGGGAGATGGCTTACTGGTTGCAGCTTCAGGATTCATGAATAAGGAGGGGGAAAAATGCCTCCATATTTAAAAGCACTTCTAAAATAGCCATTAATAATCACATTCTTCAAGATAAAAGCAAGAATCCTAAACTGCTTTTTTAAGCACTGATGTTTTTCTTTCAGTCTTCAGAATAGGAAATGGAATTAGCCTGAAAACATGAAATCAACTGATTAAGAATTCCTGAAACTTCCCAGGGTCATGAGAGGCACTGGATAGCACTTTCCACACTGTAGTAAACCTTGTGAGCAGAAACATTTCTGCACGCAGGATGTTGATGCTTGTAGCAACCTGTAATCTTAATCATTTACAGAGCTGAGTATGAGACTTCACCCCCAGATCTAAGCCTTGCAATCCTGGACTCAAGTTGGAATGTTTACTGATATTTTTCTAAGAAACACTCTCAAAATCATCCTGGCATTTTACTCACCATTAGTCTACATTTAGAGTACATTTACCCCCCCTTTTTAGATTAGACTTGGATTTCCCTGATAACCAGGAACATAAACACAAAGAATAAGGAATATGTCCTTATTTTAAGAATTTGGGCCATATAGAGAGACAAAAATTTCCTCTAGGCCAAATGTACACCAAAATGTTTATTGTGCTAAATAATTCTATTTCCTTGATAGATGGCTCACACTCACTTTTAGTCTGAAAACCTGGCCTTAGGCAACCTTACAATAACAAAATAATGGCTGTTTACTGCTTCAGAAAAGAGTAAAATTGCTTCTTACTCTACTGAAGTTACTCTAGAGTAAATCAAGTCAACAGATACATTTTTTAGCGCCCACCCTATGTTTGGCCATGCAACACTAAGAAAAAACAAGACACATAAGAGAATGGTCTTACCTCCAACTAATCTTGAGTTTCTAACCAGCAAAGTCAAACTGAAGCAAAAGGTTTAAATGATGAGCAAAAGTCAGATCGAAACAAGACGAGATTCACTGGCAAATGAGTGATACAGACAATAGATGCCACTGGACAGCAGAGGCAAAAGAGATCCCATCATGGAGTCATGGGAGGCTTTATCAAGGAAATGAGACTTGCCCACCAACGTAATCGTTGGCTACTTATCAGAATTAAAAGATTAGCCAAAGGTAGTAATGTTTTCCAAAACAATACTTTAAATAGTTTTCTTTCAGTCTGTCTGGCTTCTTTCCCTGTTAAGATTTTTTTAAATGCCCATTCTGCTTGTCAGTAAGCTGTCTCTTTTTAAAAACATGAGACATCTTAATGATCGATCAATCCAGTGACATTGAAAAAGATAGGCTATAGCACTAGCCATTTGGGGAAACTCAGCTGTGCTGTCTCCTGCCTAGTATGTTGAAATGAGGAGACAAGCTGTCCTCACTACAACCAAACACACTACCCCATGCACATCGGCACCACCACCCTTCCAGGTTCCAGGCCCTCCAGGCTTTGTTTATCTTGACAGAACTACATGCCTACTCACCCCTATCCACAAACACACACACACACACACACACACACACACACACACACTGCATAATCTTGCTCAGGAAATATTCTAGCTAGTGCCCTTAAGTATAAATAGATATGTTTTCTTCTGTTAGCAGAAGAGGGGTTCTATTTCTCTTCTTTTTTTAATGCAGACATTACTGAGCGTATACAAGAGTCCAATGGGTAAGCACCATACTTTCCAATGAGGTTATGGTTTTATTAGTCCCAAATAAAGGGCTATTGCACAGTAATGCTACAATTAGCTCACATCACCCAAAGGACAATGGTGGCAGTGTTTCCCAAGAACTGATGAGGATTCCAGGTGTTCTGAACTGGGGTGATTATTCTCCCAACTCTAGCGACTAGTCAAGTTGTTGTTTTAAGTCCCAAGTGCAAAGAATTTGTTGGTAATGTCCAAGGCAGGGCAACATCTAAATTATTTGGAAAATGTTTTGCAAAGAAAAGAACTGCAATTTATTAGCTCTTAACAGGTGTGAAACAAAACCGTTCAAAATAACCGATTTGTTGTTCAACCCAATGTGCCTTAAACTGGAAGGACTATATAAAAATCTACTGCAATTCAGAGGAAATAACCCAAGGAGTTTGTAAATCTTCGCGAGCTCTTAAGCAATCTAGTCACATTTAGTAGCTCATAACACTGACTGATCTCTTTTCCATGAAATGAAATCTGAGCTAAATTCCATTAACACCTCTCCCCTAAGTCGACATTTCTCCTGCCCCTTGGCTCTTCTCTCTTCGGACCTCTTTCTCAAACTTCAGGTAGGAGAAGCACGACCTGAGGAGCAGAGATGGTTCAAGATTCAACTTGGAACAGGATTCTTGCCCAACTTTGTCCCAATAAACAAACTGCTTTCACAAGTCCAGTTAATTCACTTCTTTGTCCCTCTGGATTAAAGGGTCACTTAGATCCCTTGTAACGCTAATATTATGTGTCTCCATACTTCTCTGAAAAGTAATCTTTCTCCTCTCCTCAACCTTTCCCTCACTCTTCTTGGACTCGCCAGACATCAGAATGGAGCAATCTTACATCTCGTTTCTTGTACCTGGGAAGCCAAACTGGACTCTCTTCAGTGTCCCACCTTAATTAGGTGCTTAAGCCTGAAATAAAATGCATGGATTCAGAAGGCCAAGCAGTACCAAAATTCTAAACTCACCCAGCTTGGCCTACGCAATTAGTATATAAAAGAGCAATAATTAAAGATAAAGTGTAGCTTGTAATGTTTTAAACTGACTAAAGAGGAAAAGCATGTGAACTTTTGAAGACAAGTTGTAACAAGGGTTTCATATATTACATTAGAATCAAGTAGAGTCTCATGTATTCAGCAGCCAGTAGTTATACACCAGAAAAGAAGTTAGAACCCAAGCCCTGAAATGCAGAACATGCGTACATGCTTAGTTTATTTTCTCAGATTAAATGTCCAGCCCTAAAGTGATGCAATCATAATTGACATTTTCATAACAATCCAGACACAGTACCTTCTGCACGTTGGATAATATACAGTTATTTGATACCATGGGTAATAAAATTGTATTTTAAATACCATAGATGCCAAGGAAAAAGAAAGCTTCCACTAAAAATAAACCTCAATCAGAAGAAAAAAAAAAAAAACACTAATTTTTTTCCCCAAAAAGCTCTCGTGTTTTAAGCCCAGTGAAGGGATGACAAGATACTTTCTTATCTATTTACAATGCAAGTTTCTATTTGCCTTATATTGATTTAGGTACAAACTTTGTAGAATGCTCTGTACATAATCAAAGAAGGCACATACACACATAAAAAGCTACAGATGGTTACCCATCCCACAAGCTATGGAAAAGGAAAAGACAGTGGTCTCATAGACAGAGAAAGAAGAGGAGAAAAAAACCAGCAATAACATCTTTTGCTTCAAATCCTAATACGTATTAAGCACCTTCACTGAATGTTTGTAGAATTCAGATTCAAAGGCAAAGGCATGCAACAATTTATCCCTGCAAGATCATCACAGTTTATGAAATATTCTTCACTTGATGATCAAAGCACTGATGAACAGCAGTCTTCTCCCCACTTAAAAGATGAATGGAGGGCTCAGGTAGCCTAGCAATCCCTCAAGCTTCTATGACTAGTCAATGATGCAGCTACCCTGACCTTCCAACTCCCGGTCCAATGTCCTTTCCACCACACCTTGCTATTCCCATAAAAATGAAAAATGCATTCCAGGATTCCCAGTCTCTGCCATTACAGCAGCTCATTAGAAGATCTTAAAGAGCTGGGCACTTCCCCCTCTATGCCATTTTACTTCTCACATGTCCAAGGCCTGTCACGGGTCTGCTTTGTAGGAGTAATTGCTCGGTGGCAATTTGGAAGATGGAAAGTATTTTCGGAGCTCTACTCTAGGCAAGTTCAAGTTCCCCTTGAAGCTCATTTCCCAAAATGAGGGTTAAGTAATACATAGCTCTTACTTCTTTTTTGTCTAATAGGATGCCACTGCCACTCTCCAAAAACAAAACAAACTAACAAATCTAAGTCCACATGAGATGTGGAATTCTGGCTTTCTTTGCTTACTGTTTGTATTTTTCTTCCCTATTATTTGTGCAACCACTAATGACACACAAAAAAGTAGCCACTTCTCGAAGAACCCCAAATATCTTCAGGTATAGTCGATTTATGCAAACCAACCTCTAACCTGTTAACTCGTGCCTTGCATCTGCACCCCCATTCCATCACCAAAAAAAAAAAAAAAAAGGTTCCCCTTCTCTTACTACCCACCTACCATCAAATCTACCAAATCAGAAACCTTGGTCACACCTGAGGCCTCCTTCAGCCTCCTTCCCCAACCTCCGCCCCATCTAATCAGCTTCCAGGGTTTTGTTTTGTATAGTTCTTTGACAATTCTCCTTCACAAATTTTATTTGTTTAGCCCTTCCTCTCCATCTCTGCACTGGTAATGAACCTCCATGAATTTCCCATGTTCACACAATGGGCCTTCTGAGCAAAGAACATGTTTAAATAGCAGACAGCTTAGAAAGCTCGAGACAGTATATCCCTCTGGAGAGATTTAGAGATGCATCTTTTCAGAGACATTTATTTACATCCCAGGGTTATAAACCTAGAGATGGCTTGCCCCTTTCACATAGAAGAGACTGGCTTACATGCCAGGTAATAAATAATCTCTCTCTCTGGAGGAAAGATGGGAAGCTATGCTAGTGATCCTATAAAAGATCAGAGTGTACTAAAATTTGGGGTCTTCTCCTGGGGTACACCCCATTTACACACATAGGTAACACCCTACCCTTATGGAGTCACCCTGTGAGGACTGGGGCACAGGGATTGACACTGCTTGCTGGTCTAGCTGCTGTTTTTGCTGTAGGTAACAAAGCATCTGTCTCTAACTTCAAGGTTTATGTCTTCTGCCAGTATTTGTATGTTCAACTGTGGCAGACTAACTTGTTAGCTCACAAGTAGGATGAGGTTTAGACTCTTCCCAGTTTTCTACATAATACCCTCTGTGAGTGCCTTTGCTTAGCTCAGAACCTACCCCTCACCTGTGTTTCTTTCAATTCTCCTCAGTCGTCTTCCAATTTCACTCTCCTTCCCTTGCTGAAAATGTCTGCCTTTCAGTCATCAGAGTGATCATCTAAAACGCAACTGTGACGCTGACTCTTCCCAGCTTAAAGCCTTTTAGAGGATCACTTGCTTTTGGCAAAGAGATTAAACTTCCTAGCGTGGCCCTGCACAGTGTGAGCCCATCCTGCCATGTCTCCAAACCCTGAGTGTTCTCTGACATGTGCACCAGTGCTATCCCATACTCCCTTACTCCTCTCTGCCTGGAATACCCTCTACCACCTGCTTCCCCAACCCATCCCCCTTTCTACGTGATGAACACCTACTCACTATTTCAACACCCAACTCAAATACTACCTCCTCTGGGAAGCCTTCCTAAACTCCCCAGGATGTAGGCGTCTCTCTGCTCTCAGCTCATCTAGAACACTGCTATTTGGTTCATGTGACACATTGATTAATATTCTCTGTTCACAGTTTTGTCCGATCCACTGGATTGTTGAAACATTGAATTTCCCCTGTAATACAGAATATACATTCAGTTAACATTTGTTGAACAAATGAATGAACAGAAGAAGAAACGCTGAAATGTTTTCAAAGGTCTCAGTTCTCATCTATTTTTCATCTACATGAGCCCTCCGCCCATTCTTGTGATGATTTCCAACGAAGCCACACATGTTATCTTCACAGGCTCTGTCGACACATGGAGAAGAATGACAAGCAAGGCTATTGTGCTCTTCATTACAAAGTGCATTTCACATTACATACTTTTGCCACCACTTCAACCACAGGCATCCCTCTAGCCCCAAACCGAAAGTGGCCTCGGAGATTTGGAAAACAGCAAACTGAATAACAGCTAACTTAGATAACTGAGTCATGTTTGAAATAGTTAAGGCTTTCGTTTATTAACATTTTATGTATAAAGACTTAATGACTCCCTCTTCCACTCAGTGGAGGAAATAAAGCTGTTTCACCCAGAAGTTCAGTCCATTCATCCAGCCCTCAGATCTAAAAGGCCAGTGAGTTTGATGAACCTGATTCTCAAGCTGGAAGATCAGCCTGTTTGGCTTCGTTGCTGGCTGCCAAAGGAAGAATAATTTCACTGGAAAAAGGATGAGCGAGGAGGCCACCAATCATGAAGGCAAAAACAGAGCAAAGACTGAAAAACTTAAAATAGGAGAAGGAGAATATCAGGTAACATTTTCATTGGGACTGAAACTTTAATTGGGAGGGTAAGTGTTCATTACAGACTTTGTCCCTGGAATACTTTGGCTAAGAGATTCCAATGAGTGTTAAAATCATTACCAAATGGCCTCAATCTAAACAAACACCCACCTTTTCCATTTCACACTGAGATGAAATTACTTTGCTGTGTACTACTGAAAAAAAAACGGAGTTGTCAGTTTCTCCTCTCCCAGAGGGATTGTGAAAGCTTTCTCTTTTGTCCGTATCCCTCTGCTTTTCAAATTTAGATGTTAGTCTTCTGAAAAAGTTTTCTATCAAGCACTCAGGCTAGTGCCTGACTTAAGTGACACCAGCATTTCTGTCCAGTGCAAAGCTGATTTTCCATATGAGCACACACAGGGCCATACCATCTGAGCAGAGGAGGCTCTGACAAGCACCTAACCTGGGGGAAACGCAAGCCCACAGCTTTTTATAAACAAGACTCATCATGGAGCAGAAGCCAGTTTAGCTGGAGGGAACAAAGCAGCAAGAATTGACAAAAAGGATGATACCCCAAATTCAAGAAAGGAGTGGTTTCATTGGGGAAAATGTCTGTCCTCTATTTTCAATTATTCTAGTTGCCTGGCTCATTCCTAATTGACAGATCAGGAAACGCAAAGGCTTTCTCCAGTCAGTCAGTCAAGTTCATTAGCATGCAGGGACCCGAGGCTTTGTGTCTAGAGCAACTTTTTATTACAAAGAAGATAAAAATGATGTATTGTATATTATATTCCATCAGCAGAGATCATGAAGATCATAATACATGAAATACAACCTTGCCTTGCCCCACCTATCAATAGATAGATTATGCCAATGTGGTTCCAGGGCTTCAACTTGTCTTCCTTCTGATTTTTTTTTTTCAAGAAATGCACATAATGAAACCTGTAAAGCAAATCACTCAGAAGAGTGTTGGAAACAAATTAAAATGAGTAGTGTTTAAATAATTAACACCTGCCAAATGAGGAAAAGAGGCCTTATTGCTGATATTAAATCACATCCTTTAACGTCTGAAACAGATGACAGTAAGTAATTCCAAACAGTCAAGACAGGAAGCTAATTTTTAGTTCTTGGAAAGTTGAATGAGTTTCAATAAAGTTGACCAAAGAAGAAAAAAAAAAGAAGACTCATTTTGGTTTAGTTAATTCTACTGCATAAAACTGGGCTTGCATTAAAACTTTTCTTTGGTTTAATACACTATAAATGAACAGCTTTAAGTCATGGTTTAAAATATATTCATTATTCAGTAAGCTAATGATGTATGTTCCACCTGGTTGCCGTGGAATCTTGTAAGTAAAAATTGAGGGTAGTGTCTTGTTACTGAGAAAAAATATTAGTCTTGCCAAGTTTCCAGTCAATAAATATAACTCACAATAGTGCTGCCAGATAGGCAAATAAGGATGCCCCTTGCCTGCCCACCCACCAGCAGGAGAAAACCCAAAAGAGGAGTATTATCCTAGTCTGGACCAAAACTGAAAATTTTACAAGCACTAAGCAAATAATCCTTAACTCTATTAATGCATGAAGAAGAAAACGGCAAAATACAGCTGGGTTTAAAGAGTAACTAATGAAAACTCCAGCAGTTCTACACATTCCTATCTCACTTGGGGTTTTATATACAGTCATTGAAACAGACTTGAGGACAGTCTTCATGGCCAAAGGCTCCCATCCAACTCGGTCCCCCAGGCTGCAAGAGTTGAGAACTACAGTGAGGTCCTCAGCTCAGAATTCCACCACTTTGTCCCATCCTGTCTACAAACTAAGTGACAGTAGGATTGTCTGTGGTCATGTTTCATTTCTTACTGTTTTGTGGAGGGTGGCAGTTGAGGAAAATAAGAGATGGTGATGACACTAGCTCCCCTTCACATTAATGTTACCATTCATTTTAATTGGACTTAGTGTTGCAACCACCTTCCTATAAATTAACAAGGTTCTCTCATATGCTTCATATTAAAACACATTTGGAAAGTACTCTGAACCTTAAATGGTCCATTTTGGGTATCTCAGCTGTTTAACTGGGCTTTTTTCCCCAAAAAAACTATACAGGGACATTATCTCCAACAAGAACTACCTGCTTCTAAAATACTTCAGCCTTATTAGAATCAGGACAATGACAATCATTATGATATGAGAAGCAATAAACCTGTTCTGCTGAATGTCTTTCAAACACAGCTTCATTATTAGAACATCTTTTGCAAAAAGTTACCATCTGATCTAATAGCATGTTCCCCAGAAAATGAGTTAACACTGGCTATCATATGATCAGAAGTCATTGGTAATCCAATTATTTGGGGGGGTGGAATATGTCAGCTCCCTACTGTTTATTTTTTATTTCTTCTTTTGTAAAACTAAAACTCTTCAAATAATTACATTTTAACCATTTAGAGACTGTATCCCTGGTAGGTAGACCATAGAGCCTAAGGAAATGCTTCCAGCCGAAGGCTCCTCATTGACCACAGAGTCTGAAGAGTTTATTTATCTCCTCAAAAAGCCCAAGCGTGCCTTTTTTTCCCCTATGAAGACAGGTTCACGAACACTATACAAATTGCTAGTACCACCTACTGGCAAAAAAACAGAACCAACCTAATAACTCTTACTCAAGTGTAGGCAAGAAATGATACCCAAAGACAGGACTTCTCAATGTTTGGTCAAATCCAAGGCCATCTAATCCCACAGAAAACAAGTCTTTAAAATATAATTCTCTCTTTATAAAAGGATTTTACATCCCTGATATAGGAGGATCCATTATTATTCCTATAATATAGATGAAAAGTGATGTGAACTAGTCAAGTTAAAATAACAAGTCAGAAAGGGCTTTCAAGCTACCCTTCATATTCATTTACCTTTAATAAATGTATCATTATTCATTATACACTGTAAACCAGTGCCCATGGTTGAACCTGAAATTTTGTTTTGGGATCTGTGGACATATCAAAAAGCACAAGGTAGTTGAAGTTATGAAATGTTTTTTCTTTTCCATTTTCACCCCAAAATTCACAAATTACATAATGTCTGCAATGACTTAGTTTTCTCATGTGTAAAGTGGGTATCATTACGTCTTCATAATCCACATAAAAGTTACAAGGTTACAATCACAAACTTGGAAATGGAAAAATAAATCTAAGAAAGAAGGATGAGGAAGAGGGGGAGAGAAGGAAAGGAGGAGGAAGGGGAGGGAAGGAGATGAAAAGGAAAGAAAGCAAACAGAAAGAGAAGGAGGAAGAGAGAAAGGAAGAGCAGGGAGGGTGGAGAGAGGAAAGGAGAAGAGAGGAGAACCCTCCTACCCATTCAAAGCATTACACTGCATTTGAACACTATGCTTCAGCAAATTAGAAATGTTGGTAATTTGGATTAACTGAAACTAATTAAAACTAGCATGAGGGTCATTCTCATATTGATATAATTTCAGTTTCTAACATAATGCTGTAGTTTACAAGTTTCATGTTTGTGATTCCAAGGATGACAAGCTCTAGAGTGGACAGTATGAAATGAGATGCCATCCCACTTAATTTATCGTATTGCTGACTAATTATTCCATGAGAGTTAGTCTTGCCAGTCTGCTCTTTTAGAGGGCAGAGAACTGGCATTGTTACAGCCTTCTGTTAGCCTCAAGAAAGTCTAAGACAAGTTCAGTCACGGAGTGGAGACCCACTATTTTTGCTTAATTAATAGCTTCAGATGAGTTGCTTCTTTTTTTATGTTGTTTTTAATTTTTAATTTTTAATTTTTGAGAGAGTGCAAGCAGGGGAGGGGCAGAGCAAGGGAGACAGAGGATCTAAAGTGGGCTCCGTGCTGCGAGCGGCAAGCCCAACGTGGGGCTTGAACTCACGAACCATGAGATCATGGCCTGAGCCATTCACTCAACTGAATGAGCCACCCAGGTGCCCCAGATGAGTGGCTTCTTCCACACTGCTGCTTTGCTTATGTTCAACCTTCATAATTCATCTTTTCCTCGTCATTCCATTCCAGGCTAACTCACAGTGTAACACATTAGTTAAAGCTTTGGAACTACATAGATTGGATTCAAGTCTCCGTGTTGCCTTGTGACTTACAGAAATTCCTTCATCCTTACATTGAACAAATATTTATTATGTACCTACTATGAACAAGCAGTGCTCCAGGAAAATTCAGTGAAAAGAAAGATAAAATGCTGCCCTTGTGGAACTCACATACTAGTATGTCCCAATCAACACCAAAAACAAAAATGAGTTTTAAAAGAATGCAATCTGGGTAATTCACTTAGCTCAGTGCTTAAAACATAGCAAATGGTCAATCAATGTCAGTTCAAAAATTATGTCACCAAGAATGACAGCTACAACAGAGAAGCTCTGTCTCTTCCCCCATCCCTCTCTAAACAGCACCAAGAGTTATATAACCATGACCTTCATTGGAAGTGATGGAATCAGCCATATGACCAAAAGAACCACTGCAGCTGGTCAGTTCAAACAAAAGTCCCAGCCTGGGGCATAATACACCATCAAACCATCAAACATCAACCACAGGTCTTACCATCAAGCATATAGTCACACAGGTTTTTTTCAGGTAACTATCCACTGAAAAGATATAGTGGGAGAGAATACAGCATAAGGGAATCAGCCAAGTATATTTAGGCTTCATGACCTCAGCCAAATTTTGTACTTTCCTTGAAAGGTGGATTATAAACATACCAGTTGCATACCATTTTCTGTTTACTTTGCCTAAAATGTTCTCCCCAGATATCTGCTTGCCTTTCTCCTACACTGCTGAAATGTCCGCTCATCTTGGAGAACTTCTCTGCTCAACTATCTCAAATAGCAGTCCCTCATGCCGTCATTCTCTCTCCCCTTATCACCTCTCATTTATCTTCATGGCATGTCATGCCACATGGCATTATAGGTTTGTTTATTCGTTTGCAGCTTGCCTCTCCACTCCAGAATAGTAGCAAAGATTCTGTCTTTTTTATTATTACTAAAACCCCTAGCACCTAGAACAGATCTTGATCCAAACAAAGTGCTGCTCTGCTAATAATTGTTTAAAGAGTGAATAAATACATTTAAAATTGCCTACAATTTCACTGGGATCTTGAATCTAGTGAATTCCACCCACTAGATGTTATAGTGGTTAGAAGAGTGCCTTGACCTCAAATTACAGATCTCTGTCTGAATCCCAGCTTTTGGAATGTTTGTCTAACATTCCAAATGGTAGGCAATAAACACTAGTATATCAAATATTGCTCTTGGATTTTTTGTTGTTGTTGTTGAGTTTCTTATACTGGAGAGACCTATAGTCCCCAACACTTTAAGGAAGGAACACTAAAAATGACAAGGAAGACTGCTTATTCCTATGTTCTCCAAACCAGTGTTTCTCAAACTTTAGCCTGCTTCAAAACCATCTGAAAGGCTTATGAAAATGCAGATGGTTGGGCCCCACCCCCAGAGTCTCCAGGTTCAGCAGTCTAGAGCTAGGGCCACGTCTATGAATTTGCATTTCTAACAAGTTGCCCAGTGATGCAGCTGCTGCTGGTCAAGGACTCCTTTTTGAGATGCACAGCTGATTTCACAATGCAAAAAGTGAAGCAAAAAAAATCTCTGCTATAGCCCTTTACACTTTCATCCTAACTTTGCCTCAGTTGACCCTATAAGAAAAGCAATGATTGCATTTACTCCCTGATTTAACAAACTTGAAAGTTACGTTCTGGGAGTGTGAGCAAGTTTTGTGTTTTAATTCCATAATGAAATCTAGGCTTTAGCATCATTAACCAATCTGCTTCATAATGAAAATTAATTATTATGGTCATTAGAGTAAATGGCTTCTGTCATCTGCAAAAACATAATTGGTACAGAAAATTGTTTCACAAGTATGAAATAATCAATCAGCAAAGGCTCGCGGTACCCATGATTTTTTTTTTCTCTACTAGTTTCCAATGGGCCGGCCCAGAAGTCATTTAAGAACAGGAAGGGGTTGGGGGGATAACATGGGTTACTCTGACAAGAAGTGGGAGATATGTGGCCTATACATTCTAAGTGCGCTTTTCATAATTCCAGGGGAAAGACAAAACTGTAGGGAGACTAAGGTTGGGCTAGGGAAAAGTACTTTCTCCCTAAGGCACATTCTACAAAATGACACCCTTGAAACAGATTTACAGTAATATGGTAACATGATAGTGGGAAAGATGGTGGTAAAAAAGTAATGGAGGAAGCAATGGGAAATAGGCATAAATGAAATATCAGAAGTGAAACCATGAGAAGCTTTGAGGAGAAAGTCACAGGGAAACACCTATTTTATGGACTCACCAGTGTATGTCCCACCTCCTCTACACATGCTGCTAACTTTGCTTCATCTGATGACTACATCTCTCAGGGGAGGTGGTCATCAAGCCTGAGGAACTGCCAGAGGAACCTTGCTTGGCAATCCAAGTCCTTCAAAGGTTCAAACCGCTTTTTCATTTTTATTGGTTTTTAAAACTTCACATACTTGGAACTAGGCTCTCTCTCTAAGGGTATTTCCCTGTCTGTCTGAATACACAAATCTACAAAGTCATCCAGCAAATATTTATTTAATATCTACTTCCTCAGGGTGCAAGGTTTAAAAAGCATCTATTGGTAACTGGCTAGGGGAAAGGAACAAGGTTATGAAAGAAATAGAAACCTTGTTCTCTACTCTTAAGAGTTCAAAATCTGGTTGGAGAGGCAAAAATAAACAAATGGAATTACATGGGAACAATACAAATTAACATATCTCCCAGTAAGAATATAAAAGCAATTTAATTAGAGAGGACAATTTTCCTTATGGATTAGCATGAGGCGATATCAAATGCAGACTCAGATGCATCTGTGGGTATAGATAAATATTCCTATGAATGAGAGGCTGATTTTGACCCCAATATATGCACAAAAACAAATGGATGTTGACATGTGCGAAGACGACTGGGATCATTTAAGCTGATAAATAAATTACTAAATTAAGCTGCCTCAATCAAGCATTGTTTGTAGGAATACGATACTACCAAAGTTTACCATGTTTGCTTTGAAGAAAAGTTCTTCATGCAAAAATGCGGCTAATTGTACATTGTTCTAAATAATATCAGATGTAGAAGGTAGCAATTTAGGGAAGATTGCTCCTAAGATAACAATATTGAACAAACATATAATAATAACGGCCTATCATGAATTCAAAAATAAGGTCAGCTATTCTACGTAGGCGCCCATACTCCCCTACCTCCGGGCTAAGCAGGATGTAATGAACCAGGGCAAACTGAGCCATGCGTTTTCCATTTTGAGCCTACTTCTTGCCCTGACTGCAGTGTAAGCATTTGACTGTTTTTATTGCTTCATCAGTACCAACCAGAAAAGGACTTGAACACAGAGAGCCTGTGAACATGTGAAGTCTAACAGTCTTCATTAAAATGAAGGAACTGAGGCATCCATCTATCTCAGTGGGAGTTAGTTGCTTACATATATCTGAGGGATTTGGCTGAGTACAACATTTTTTTCCAATCCCCATTGTTTATAACAAGTCTTTTATCATCTTGAAGTCTGAATTAACATTTCTGTCTCTACCAGCTTAGTTGTTTTTCCATTTGGCAAACTCTAGGTTTTTCCTGTTGTCTTCCCTTTGGGGCATGAATTAGCATAGTTGTGCAATGTTTATT
The DNA here is from genome assembly GCF_023721935.1 of Panthera uncia. NCBI lineage: Eukaryota > Metazoa > Chordata > Mammalia > Carnivora > Felidae > Panthera > Panthera uncia. The sequence goes on along the minus strand of NC_064812.1, from coordinate 22,663,384 downwards.
GTTTGTTATTCCTTTATTTTTTGATGTCATCCTTGAAGATGTCAAATCCTCTTCCCTGAGTTGTACTGGAAAAGCCAAAGATTTCCATGAAGGGGGAGTTTGGGAAGATGGAATATTTGATAGAAGCCTGAGGCTTGATTGGTGAAGCTGTTTTGTTTTAAGCATATGCAGCAAGCTGTTCTCTTAAGGGCTATTTCAGGAGACTCCCCCACAAACCCTGTCCCACCACACACACACACACACACACACACACACACACACACACACACACCATTGTTCTGACTACAGAGTCAGTGCAGCAATTGCAGATAAGGGACTTCCACATTATGGAACCAGTAAGCCATACAGCTAGAAGTTCCACCTTTGGAGTGAAATTATCTCCTAGTTTTAAATCCCAGCACTGTCCCTTACCAGCTGTAACCTTGGACCTCTTATTCAACTCAGAACCTGAGTTTTTGCTTCTATGAAATAAGGGGAAAAATACCACCCAAGAATATTGTGAGGAATAAATAGTATATATAAAATGTTTAGCAGAATACCTGCTAAGTGTACCACTAAGATACACAAATATTAATAATTAGAGCTTTTTAATAATTATGATAAAAGCTTAGGAATCAGTAACAATTTCTGATGATCAAGGGATGAATTATTCTGTCTGTAGATTGTTCAGTAGCCAGATTCCTTATCCCCACAACCCTCATTTCTCTATACATACAAACCATCTCATTTCTTATTCTGATAACCTCCCCTAGACTGTCAAAGGGACAGGAAGTAAAATCATTTCTAGTACTATCTCATAGCTCTAATACAGGTGTATTGGGAAAGCAGTTGAATTAAAAAATGGGACATTAGCTATTAAAGATTCAATTATCTCTATTCTTCCTTCCCCCACTTGAGGAAAGTCAGCAATAAGGGGGAAAAAGGCATTGCACTAAAGTGCTTTAGGAATGTCTTGGGGAAAATAAATATGCAATCTAAATGCAAGGTATCATTATATTATTATCACACTGCATTCATTTAATAAGAGATTAAAGTGTTCCGGTTCACAGCAACTAAACTTGTTTCAAACTTTCCCATGGTTTCTTTGATATTCTTTATATGAAGGAGGCTCCCATTTAGGTCAATCGCTGCAATATGTTGGTTTTTAACTAAGCCCCTTTTGGAGATTGGAAGTACCCTTAATCCAATCATAAAATTAACTGCTCACTTGTTTTCTCAGATTCATTTCTTCCCAAGCTAAAGCAACCTCACCTCATCATATTAGGCTAATAACAACTAAGATATAACTGCAGCCCCTTACTCCACTATATTCTAGGGTACATTCCCTGACCCCTCCCTTCTGGAACTCTAAGAGGAAAGAGAGCTTGGGCAATCCCAGGGATGCTGAAAGTTCTGAAAAATCTGCCTGGCAGCATCTGTGTTATAGGTTGGCTTCTCCAAAAGCAGACAGTAGAGTAGTTTGGAGTGCAGAATTTATATCAGAGATCACACTTGGGGAGGGAAGGCGACGAAACAGGATGAAGCAAAGGAGGAAATCGAATTATGTGGTAGATCCCACAAAGCCTCAGTCAACCTAGCAGGGAGCTCTCAAGCAGATATTTTGCCATCATAACATCTCCCGCGGCATGAAATGCCTAGATCTTTACATATCTGTCATGCTTAGTCATTCCACGTGACTGAGGACTGAGGCAACAAGTCCTTCCTTAAAGGAGATCTGGGTCCCGCATCCACTTGCTCCTCCCCTCAACACGGCTCTCCTTCCCCCAATGTATAAGATGTAAAAGAAGACGAATGTACAGATGGATGGCCACATTTTCATCATGATCCAAGATTGAGTCCTTTCTAGTTAAATATTCTGCCACTAGGAAGAAAAAAAGGACTATATAAGAGTAGAGATAAAGAAACAATGCTATTCTTGGCATCATCATTATCCACCTTCCTTCTAAACTTATTCCTTTTCCATTAATACTTACATTACTGAACAGATACCACCTTCTACCCAGTAGTCCAAGGTGGAAATATAGGGGACATCCTTGACCCTTTCCTTCTCCATCTCCCCACATTCCATCAGTTGGAATTCCTACAGAATCTATCGTCTCCTACCCTCATCCTGTCCTCTCTTCATCTGCTAACACCATCTAAGATCAGGTCTTATTGCCTCTCATCACACCTATACATCCTTCAAAATTCAGCAAGGGCTTCCCCCTTCTGGGAAGATGTCCCTAATTTCAACCTGTGGAGGTCTCTAGAAGCTCTTGCCATTTCTTATACAATTGTTGATTTATTTGCCCACCTCTTTACTGGACTTTAGCTCATGGAGAATAGAGGCAACATCTTATTTGAATTTGTATCCCAGCATCTAACATGGCGACTCATACTCAAATAGATCCTAAATATTTGTGTGTTGATGTATCTACTGCCATCTGTTTTATGAGAAGCACTGTGCTACCTCAGGATGTGGGGCCACAAAGAAACAGCCTCTGCCCTCCAGGAGATTAAATTCAATCATACCAAAGGGGAGAAGGTAAGGAAAGCAAGCATCAAGGCACTAGAAAGGATATCAAAATAGAACAAGACCAACAACAAAAATACATTTGAAAATGAGGCAACTGGGAGAGAAACATATTAGAGCAGAGTAAAGAGGATATAGAAGGGAAAGAAATGCTATAAAGACTTACTTCCCAAACTACTGACTGAGTGATGGAAAACAAATGTGGAAGAAAGCCAGAGGAAGGAATGGCCTACGCTAGCCATATTTAAAGTGACCAGAGACCAGAGTAAGTGAGGGAGCAAATAAGTTAATCAATTACCTTATGTTAAATAAAAATTTAAATGACCAGAAAGCATGAATCAATCCTTTGCAAATTTTGACATCACCCCTTATTTTAGTTTCTACTAAGTATGGCAGGCTTGGAAAATAAATATCTACTATTTAAAATTTAGCAAAAACCTAGTCGCACAGTTCAATTTCATATTTCATGAGATAAGATCATAAGGTATAATATAAGATTTTAATATACAGAAGCAACAACAGAAGAAGGCCCCAGCCCTGCAAACGCTGACAGTCTTATGTTTAACAAAATGAAAATCATACAACTCGTTAAGAAGAAAATGAAATGGGCTCTGTCTCCTTGCTGATATGAGACACACACAAAATGGGCCAGGAAATGCAGTATCATATTTTACACCAGATTGCGATGTCTTACATCTTGTTCATCTCCATAACCCCACATCAACCCAGAGGCAGGCACAGAATAGTGAAAACCAAGTGATGAAACCTCTTAGGAGAGACAAACCCTAAGGTGACATATAAAAATGGAAAACACAAGGAGAGGAAATCTGTTTCATTCCTAGGAGATACGTGGGATATGAATTATCATTATCAATAGTATTGAAGCTATATAAGGGATGCAAAAATAGCTTGAAATATTTAAACAAAAAAAGAACTTATTAGGATATTCTATTCCTTCTTCATATTCCTTATTTCTTCTCCATTTCCTCTAGTATATTTTCCCTTCTCAATTCCTAATTGTTAGACCTTACTAAGTTCTCAGTCCTTAGTGCTCTTATCTCTCATGACAACCTTAAATTACTTTAAAAATAATCCTAAAACTCTTCAGTTTGCTGCAGTGTAGCTTTTCCAAAAACCTCAGAATTTCAGATTGAGTCTATTCATTTGAAAGTTACATCTAGTGATTATCTTTTAAACTCATTTCCCCCTTTTTGTTTCCACTACCGCGATCGAATTCAGACTGCTCTCCCCTCTTCCATGGATTACTACAATAGCTACCCAAGTCTGGGCCGTGCTACAAGCTGCAGCTCCATCCCTGTGCTCAAGCGCTCCCTTTTTAGGATGCCCCCTGCTCAAATGCTCTTGTTCTTCACCCTAGACTCCAAACTTGGACCCCAGACTCCCAACTCCTCACAGGTAATCAAGAGCTTCCATTATCTGGCTCTATCTACTACCCCACATTGTTAGTTCCTCCTGAAACAAAGCCTTCATCACAACCAGCTCACCAGGTCTCCGTCCATCTAGTGGCTTCGAAGTACACAGAGCATACTACGAGTGCTGTGAATAGTACTACTGAAGCTTAAAGATGTTGGGTACTTCGATCAAGGACATGTTGTGGGAAGGAAAAAGGGGAGATTCAAACTCAAGCTTTTCTCACTCCAAAGCTGCCCTCATTGGTTCTTGAATTTCTGTGCACCAAGAAGCTGGTGCTCTTAACCACTCTACCCTTTTTAATCAACTAAAAAAGTATAAATTGCGAACAGAAACAAAGAAGTCTAGCTCCATTAATAACCACATTAGCCAAGACTTACACATGGTACAATTTTCAAAGACAAGTACATATTTAAAGATTGATGTCTCACTTAAATATATATGCTAAAAATAGATGAAAGTATATTTAACTCATCTTAGCTCCTTGATATAAAACAAAAAAAAAATGTATGAATCAAAGGCTTCTGTGAAATCAGAAAATATTTCTATGAGCTAATTAGACTTTGAAAAAGTAGCTCCTATGAGAAAAAACTAAATAGGTATATAATTCCACATTTGTCTTCCTCACAAAGACAATGAGCTAGAGTTGGGTCTCTCTTTTGTGCAAATATATGTACCTATGAGTTTCTGTCAGTTTAATTCTCTCCTTCTACTAAAATCAAAGCATATGTACAGCAGTTTCTCCTTTCTTGGTAGTGCTGAAGTCCCCGGAGCAGGGATCTATCCAAAGCCTGTAATACTCTGTTTGTCAGAGGTTGCAAAGTGGTGGCCCGAAGAGTCAATCTGGCCTGCACGTGTGCAGTCCTTTCCTTTAACTGAATCAGTCTCCAACATTGAAAATTCAAGATATTTCACATGAAAATCCAAATTTCTAGACTTGCAAAATACAGAGATCTGGGAACACTGGGCACACATCCCTCCTAAATCACTAGCCACTCCCTCTAGATGGCAGGTGGGCTCCAGAACTCGACAGTCCCATTCAGCTGGTCCTTTACTCAGGGCTCCTGTCTTGTCTTGTAAGCATTTCATTCCACATCCTCGGGTTTTAAAAGTGACAAGAGTCTGGGGGCTCCTGGGTGACTCAGTCGGTTAAGCGTCCGACTCTTGCTTTTGGCTCAGGTCATGATCTCATGGTTGGTGAGTTTGAGCCCCAACTCCAGCTCTGCACTGACAGCATGAAGCCCGCTTGGGATTCTCTCTCTCCCTCAATCTCTCTGCCTCTCCCTCATTATCGCTGTCTCTCAAAATAAATAAATAAGCTTAAAAAAAAAAGGCGACCAGAGTCTGGAAAAGTATTTGCAGAGAGGGAGAGCACAATGAAGAATGTAGGAAGAACAGAAATAGAAAACCAGAACATAATTCCAGGGTTTCTTGTTTTGTCTTTTGTTGTGTTTGAAATTATTCACTAGAACGCTTTTTTGTAAAGACGAAAAGTGCATCGCAGTTCCTCCTGCACTTCCTGCTCCCTTTTGTGTCTCATCTACTACTCATAAAATATACTTAAAAAAAAAAAGAAGAAAACTAAAGAGATAAGACAACCCTTTCTAATACCTTTTTCTCACAATTTCTACCCCTGCTGCCCTTGCCCAAATCTCAGTTTGAGACACAATTATAGTTATAAGGTGATCAAATCATAGGATATTTAGAAAAGTCTGATATTTAAATAGTAACTTACAGAAATAAAAGAAAATGACACAATAATTTGAGGAAAAAACTAGATTATAGGCATGAAAAGTGACAATGACAAAATGGTAACCAAACAGAACGCTGAGGATTGAGGCAGGGAATATTCTTAAAACTAAATCGAGCAACAGAGTCAAGATCTTTAGTTTTAATGATATCTTTGGGAAAAATATTTTATTCTATATGTATACTTTTAAAAAAGCAGGCTCAGCAATTTTCAGGGGTTATTATGTCATTCCTTTCTATGTTGCTGAATAAAAGTAACCTGGGATTAAATAGCAATTCATGATTTAAGGAACAGATAGAATTCATTGAACATTTTATAAGAGCATTTCTAGTGGCTTCTCACCTCTGAGGAGCTAGTTTCGATTTATACACTGTAATTAATCAGATAGCCAGAGCCAGAGAGAATTCATCAAAGCAAATGGAAACTTATTTTTGGGTAATTAGCTACTCCGGTGATTGATCAGTTAGTTACTTCTTTATTTTTTTCTGTTCACTGCCATTCCAACTATATATTTTTATCTTATTATCTAAGAATCTCCAAGTGGAAAATGCCTAATAATTTCTCAAGCCCTGCTTCGGTGTCACTGAAGAAGATAATAGGAGAAAAGCTCTTTGCAACATTGGTTTTCCAAACTTTGTATGTGGACTCCTTTTGAAATACTGGAATTCTATCCTGAATTTCCCATGAAAGTGGCTCCGTCTGAAAATATAAGGATAGAACAGCAGAAAAAGTAATGAATCACAGACTTATGAGATAATCAGGATATTAAAGAGAAAAGTGGGCTTTCTGGCTTGAGGTTAGGACAATCCATTCAAAATCTTCTGGAGAAGAACAAAGAAGAAACTTACTAATTTGAAAATTATTGCCATTCTTTTTTTTTCCAGAGCTACCACCAATTCATTAATGTGCCTTTTGAAAATCTCTTAAATTTTTCATTTGGCAAACAGATTTTCTTTATTGCTTCATACTGATGGGGGGTAAGGGGGAGTGATGTCTTCTTGTGTATAAAGTAAACCATATGAATGTGTAAATTTAGACAAATGGGAAAATAAATGGATGGTTATTATGCAAATAGCAAAAGCCAAATGGATATGTGAAATGTCCTAGACCACAGTGGCGCCTTCTTAAAGAAATGTTCTCTTTGCTCTTGCCTTTGAGCTCCTCAACCCATAAGAACCAAAATCAACTCAAGAGATCTAGCATTCAACCTTTAGCTTATATTTATTTCCCCCTTCTTCTTAGTCTTAAGTAGACTGGACAGTCTTCCCATATATGGGCATATATAGGGAAGATAAAAGAATTAAGAAACAGAATTTTGCCATAAAATGAATGAACTGAGTTTGTGTGGTTCTTTCAAGTGCACCAAACAAACATAAAACCAGTAGTAGAAAAGTACTTGCACCTTTTGATAATGTTTATGCTCAGCCCTTCCTGGCATGCAAAATACTTATCAGCTATGGAATCATGTTCTTTGAAAAGAAGAGGTTGTTAAAAGGTAGGTTGGAGAGGCGCCTGGGTGGCTCAGTAGGTTAAGTGTCCGACTTTGGCTCAGGTCATGATCTCATGGCTGGTGAGTTCTAGCCCCACGTCGGGCTCTGTGCTGATAGCTCAGAGCCTGGAGTCTGCTTCAGATTCTGTGTCTCCTTCTCTCTCTGCTCCTCCCCCACTCATGTGCTCACGTGCTCTCTCTCTCTCTCTCTCTCTCTCAAAAATAAACAAACATTTAAAAAAGTTAAAAAAAGAAAAAAGGTAAGTTGGAGTAATACTTTTCAACAGACATATTTTACAGTGAGCAGATTCTCCAGGGATGGTAACCACTAAGTTTAAATTCTAAAAATTTGTAAGTTTCCAAAACGCTCATGCCCTTTTTAAATTGTAAACTAACCTGCCCTCTCCTTTCATGACCACCTTGTCAAGTGAGATTTGCTCAGGCTGTTGGCATGTACATTCCAATGAGACCCCTTCAAGCCTGTGGGCCTAGGAACCTGCATTTCTTCCTCTTTCTCCTTAAACCATACAAGTCTTGCTTCTTAGCCTTGAGCCCACTGAAACTGTGCTACTGATGACCATTAGTGACCTTTTAATAACCAAATCCAGAAGACTTTCCCCAGTTATCATTATTGTATGTCAAGTATCTCCGCTCCAAATCATTGGTCTCACCTATCTTTCAGCCCCTCTGGTAAGATCTGAGGTTTCAATATATCAATACATATTACAGTATATTACAACATATGTTACTATTTGGAATCAATCCCCCCCCCAACCCGACCATTAGATTAACTTTTTCCAATCTCAACTACCTGTCACTTAAACAATAAATGGTTTTTGTAACTAATGGGTACTTTTGACAATCCTCTACACCAAGATAGGTGAAGTCTGAACCTCAGGCTCAAGAGACTCCCAAGGTCTTCTTTGTTTTCCCTATTCTGTCCCCTATGCCCAAGCTTTAGAAGTTTCACATCTCTTCTCCCAAGCACATCAATAAAAGGGAAATCAGAGGCTAAGACCTACGCTGACATTTGGATCTGTGGTCTCTGACCCAAACCATTCAACCAACTTCTTGTGTGAGTCAACTTTAGGGCTTTTGTGGAGCTAAAAGACACCACAAATGTCCCCTGAACCCTCACATACTCATCAGAACATGTGACAAAATTATACCTCCAAATGCTTGGCAACCAGCCAAAGAAATGGGCGTAATCAGCTATCATCTGCCGTTACTGCTTTCGGCTGTGGGCAATCAGGAGTTAGGATGAAATGTATCATCCAGGGAATAGGAGGAGAGACAAAGACTAAAATTCTTAAAAATGCCTATGCCACTCTTCAAGGTGTCTTGTTTGACCCTTCAGATTTACTCCTGTTTTCTCCAGCCTGTTCTGTGCTAAAAGGCTGACCAGCATGGATCACACAAATGGGGCTCCAGTGTTCCCGTTTTCTGGTTAGCTTTGATTAAGGGGACCCTTTCCAGGAAATCAGGAAAGGGAAAAAAAGTAAAGTTGGCCCATTATTCTTCCAGCTCCCTCCCTACAAAGTTGCTTGGATGGATGCCTCCCTCAACACCACAGAAATTTAGGTGGACTTCAGCAATTGTCTCCTTCTGGATTCTAGTGACCCTTGCCTTCCTTACCCTTCAGGCCTGGTGTTGACAGAGCTTCCGCTGCTAACCCGGAGTTCCTGCATTTCCCTTATGGCTCTCCTATACTGCACCCACATCTTTCTAATTAGTTCTCACAGAAATAAAACTCTAAGTTATCCTAATTTTAGCATGCCTTCTATTTTCATTTGGAAACCTGACATTGCCAAAAAAATAATCTACAGAGTTTTTGAAAAATACATATTCTAGGCCTCGACTGAATCAGAACCTTTAGAGATGAAGCGTGGGAAACCATTTCAACAAGTTCTTTAGTTGATTTTTAGAGTGTTTGTGAAGCCTTGGTTTAAAGCAGAGATGGGCAAACAATGCCCCACAGTCCAAATCCAACTTGCCCCTGTTTTGACACTGCCTGCGAGCTAATAATCATTTTTACATTTTTTAAATAGTTTTTAAAAATCTAAATAATTTGATGATGTGAAAATTGTATGAAATTCTGTCCATAAATAAAGTTTCATTGGAACACAGCCATGTTCATTTGTTTACATTTGGCTGTGGCTGCTTTGGTACTGGAAAGGCAGAGTTAGGTAGTTGCAACAGAGATCATGTGGCCCACAAAGCCTAAAATACTTACTGTCTGGCTCTTTGCAGAAAATGTTTATAGACTCCTGGAAGGATATATTCTCATTCTTGATCTCCTCCTAAAACAACTCCCTATTATCTGTTTGGACTAAAGAGCAAGATAATTTCCCAAGTCATATAGGGCACTGATTATGCAAAGTAATGCTGTCCTGTGCATTTGGAATGACAATTCCAGCCTTTATGTGGTTGTGGATGTATTTATTCCTAGTTACATGAGTATACATGGTATTTTAAGTATCTGAACCAGAGCTAACAAACACTACAATTTTTTACTTGTAAGCATCCAGATTTAGAATCTCAGCTCTGTTACTTATTTGTTGTGGAACTTTGGGAAGCTATTGTTTTTACATTTATATAATTTAAGACCTGCCCCCTACATAGTTTTGAGAAATAAAAGAGAACATTTTACGAAAAAGTTATTAGATAACCCATAACCCATAGCTATTATTAGATAATCCATAGCTACTCATTCCTTTCCTCTACCTTCATCCTACCTTGTGAGGAATAAGTTTAGGAATTCCCTGAGCTTGCACCAATGGGTTAATAAGGCTTAAGACGAAAGCACCCGAGAATAGGTAAACAGGGCAAAAGCACCCCCAGCGAAAGCACTGAAAGGAGAAAGTTGCTTCCACAGGACGAAAGCATCCAAGAACAGGTAAACAGGATGACAGACCACCGCAGCAGCAGCAGCAGCAGCAGCGGGGTGAAATTGCCCAGAGCTAATTAACAAAAGAAAGGTGCCTTATTGACCCTGAGGTAGCATGCTCTGTCTTATCCCCTAGGCAAGTTAAGATAAACAGACACGGCACCTGGTGCCTACCATAAACAGCCATCTGCTGGGGGCACCAGGATTCTGTTTTGTATTGATTCAAACCCCTAACACCACATATCTTCGAAATCCCCCTTTCTATCACACACGAGTTAATGATCACTGCTTCACTGTCTCTTTCTGCACATCTATCACGTTTGTAAGCCTTCTGATCCTAATAAACGCGAAGCAAGGACCCTTACTTGGGGCTCTTGTCTCCTCCTGGACATTAGCCTCTCTTGTATTTAATTATGGGCCCACTCTCTTGCTGGACAAGACAGAACTCCAGACTTAAAGTCTATGACACTACCTCACTAACACTTTTGTACCTTTACGCACGAAAAAGTCACGGGACAAGAACATACCCTTCACTGAGGACATTCTCCAACGAACTGAAAGCTTCCAGCTTATTTGGGAAGGCAAAACAGGCCTTAGAAATGCACTGAAGAGAAAATGAGCATCACAGAGGTTTTTATCTTGTCTAACACAATAGCCCACACCCTGTGGGCACTCCATAAACAGTAACTGAATTGGATTTTATTATGCTGTTAGACCACATCCAATTCCTTTGCTGCCTCCATCATCAGAAAAGCTGGCTTAAAGTCTATGGAAATAAACAATTTACCCATTGGTCCATGCTTTGAAAGTAAAACTCGCATGTAGCAGTTGAGACATTATACTCTGATAGATTCTACCCTTGGGCTCTGCTTTAAAAGTGTAACTTTAGTTTCTCTTTTATCAGTATACAAAAGTTTTCCAAGAAACATGAAGACTTTAAAGACTTGCCACACAGCATACATCATGTTATAGAATCACCACAGTACTATCAATTGAAATTGGCTTAAAGACAAATGAAGCCTTGCCACAACCTAAGAATGGAAGATCGGAAACAAGAGGAAAATCTATCACTTAATTCTACTTTCCCACATATGTTAAAAAATAAGAACCTGTATACGTAGTTCCAGAATTGTAAAATACCTTGGAGAGGACTTCTTCAAAGGGTTTTCACACTGGAGCCCTGGGGCTCTTTGACAATAACTTAGGAGACAGGGAGAGCCAAATTGGATAGATCCCTTCAATCCCAGCTACTTCTTCCACCACAGAAACTTTGTTTTTGTCTGTTTTGTATATTGGAGTTCTGCATAAGATTTACTTTAAAAAGTTAGTCTCGCCAGTTAAAAAAAAATGTTTGAAATCTAGTGACTTATCTCTCTTACACTGTAGATCAGAGATCCATAACTTCTTTTCTGCAAAGAGCCAGATAGTAAATATCGTAGGCTTTGCTTGCCATACAGTCTCTGTCACAGCTGCTCAACTTGACCATTATAGGTGACAGCAACCATAAACAGTATGTAAACATATGAGGGTAGCTATGTTCCAATAAAACTTTATTTACAAAAGCAAGTGGCAGGCTAGATCTGGCCTGTAGGCCATAGTTTGTTTACTCCATTGCAGATGATAAAAATAAGTTCTGAGTAAATCAAAACGATGAACCCAAATCACTAACCAGGTAGTGACAGCTAGGAGATCAGGATTCTTTCCACTACATTGTTAGTAGATCAGGAAAAACGAAAATGTCTAAGATCTCTTTTGAAAAGTAATGGAACCTATCAAGAAAGGTCCTATTCAATAAATATTTCACAAATGCCAAGCCTGTGGCTAGTACCGCACCCTGCCATAATCCAAATCAATACTTTCCTTATAATTTGCCTATCACTATACCCAAAAAATAATGCCTCAAGGTGAAAAAGAAAATGTGTAATGTTCGTATAATCTGAGTCATTTAGTTTTGCCAATGTTGTTTGGTAAAAGGATATATCGCTTAATTAACAATGGGTTTGATCTGCCTACCTACAGCATCTAATATGTTGTAAATAAAAATTTATTTAATGTCTGCAACTCAGTGAATAGATCATGACGTGGTCATTCAAGCGTGAAGCACTCCCTAAATGGGGATGAGTTGCTCTCTGTCTTCCTCTCCATCTTAGTACACATCTGGCTGTGAGGTCAATGTAACAGACCCTGACTACTAGCATTAAGGTACTTCTGCTAACAAAAGAGAGGCTCCTCATCCAGTTATTGAAGTCTCATTCATGAAGTCTCAATGTAGGAGATTTAGCTGCTGCTCTTGAGACCCTTGTCTCAAGGGTCTCAAGACCCTAGACCCTTGTCTCTTTAGCTGTTATCTAAACACAGGGAAAGAGAAGACTCAGAGAGCAATAGCAATTAATGCAATTCTGTCATCGATGCATTCTGACACTCCTTCTTTATCCCTAAATCCGGTAGTATTTTCACCTTTTCCACATCATGAGATTCAGTTTCTTGTTACATCCTTCTCTTTCACAGGTTACTAAAAACCTAACTAGAAGGAGCAGTAAATTCAATCAGAGCATATGGGAAATACCATATACCCTGGTAATTCACAGAACATACGAGGCAATGAGGAACAGAAGAAACTAAAATTGCTATTATGTACATCTATTCTTATGACAGTTGTAATGAAAATGGAAAATAGTTTTAGCACAGCATTCCAGTTAAATCTCAAGATGGTTGTGTTCTGGTTTTCCCTAGCTGATCTGCCTACAGACAATAGATACCTGAGATTTCTTTAGAAAATAATTATGGTGATTCACAACTCCGAATGTCCATGAAACATACATCAGAATTTTCAAACAATTTAAAGGGACAGTTCTTTTTTAAAAAACTTTTTTTAATGTTTATTTCTGAAGGAGAGAGAGAGAGAGAGACAGAGTGTGACTGGGGGGAGGGACAGAGAGAGGGGGAGACACAGAGTCCAAAGCAGGCGCCAGACTCCGAACTGTCAGCACAGAGCCTGATGCAGGGCTCAATCCCAAGAAACGTGAGATCACGATCTGTGCCAAAGTCAGCCACTTAACTGACTGAGACACTCAGGCACCCCTAACGGGACAGCTCTTATAAGAGGATTCACCTCACCGTAAGCCATGAAAACTAGGATTACCTCCTATCTCTCTAGCCAAAAACCACAGAAAAATATTTCCAAAAGAAAACTGAGCATTTGGTCACTTGCATTCTGCTTACTCTTTAGAAAGATGGGATCTTAAAGCTAGAAAGGATCTGAAAAGTTTCCCACTCAAATACCTTGATCTTATTCCTAAGAAAATGAGATTCAGGAAGATTAGTAAGTATTTTCCAAGATCTCATTGGTTGGCAGCAGATTCAGGTCTAGTACCCAGGTTCTAATCCCCATTTGGAAGTTCTACCTGCTACACCATTTGGCCTTTTTCCATTCCAATCATATTTAAATGGTTAAAGTCTTAGAATCTTTTTTAAAAGTGTCTTTTGCTTTTAAAACAAAGCAGTCCATAAATACATCTCAGCTACTTTCACAGATAAAAGATTGGCAAACAAAAACCTGGTGAAAATCGTTCAAGATTATTCAAGGAGTTTACAGTATAGACAGAAAAGGCAGTTTTCGTTTGTTTTCGTTTTCATTTTTTCCTTGTTTTTAATTTTCCATCTACATCTTGGGCCAAGCTATCACCTATCCTCAAGGAAGTGGTTGCTGGTTTCCATGAAGTTGTTTATGCTCATGACTACGAACATAGGTAAATCACCAGTGCTTTCCCTCGCTAGCCTTTCCAACCCACTCCAGCAGATTGGTGTTAACTCTCATACATTCAAAGCTCTGCTGCTTTTAATGTCCTTTTTAGTGCAGCCCTTCTTAAAAATTCTGCTTCCCATGAAACCTAATTAGACGCTCTTCATTATCACATTTCCACATTCTCTCCTCTTTGCTATAGCCCTCTGTTAGCACCTAGTTGGTGCCTCATTACTTATCTCTGCCCACCCTCCCCCTCACTGCAGTTAGTTGGCTTCAGGAAAAAAAAAAAGTACCATACACAAACACTCATGGAAACACTGAATGGTCTAATCAGGCAACCAGAGAAAAGCATGGCTAGAGGGAGAGTGAGCTAAAGCAGGGTCCCATTTCAACTGAACAAATATAGAAGATTTCTTTACTCCCTAGAAATTGAAGATCCTAAATTATTAATCCCCATCCTCCTGTCTATTGTGTTTGGTTTTTGAGTTTTGTTTTAATGAGGCATAAAACCTGTGTGGCCTCTTCAACTGCCAAACCCAATATTTTGTTTTTAATGAAAAGGTGCTCTGGCTTCCAGAGAGAAATTGAGTCACACTCAGAAGTTAGTTAACTCATGAGACAGGTTGTTGAGATAGTGGTCATAGCAAGAGCAATGGAATGAGTGTAAGCACTACTGAGTGAAATTACTTTAAAAACATTCAGTGCTTATTATGTGAAAAGTACTCTCTTCATACCCAATGCTGGTGAGGATGTGGAGTAACTAAATTCTCATATCCTGCTGGTAGGAGGGAAAGTGGTAAAGCCACTATGGAATATGGTTTAGCAGTTTCCCATACAGTTAAACATAACACTTACCATATGAACCAGGAATATCATTCCTAGTTATTTACACAAGTGAAATAGAAACTTGTAATCATACACAAACTTGTACACAAATGTTTATAGGAACTTTATTCTTAGTTTCCAAAAACTAGAAACAACCCAATGTCCTTCAGCAGGAAAATGGAGAAGCAAACCATGCTACATCCACACAGTGGAATACTACTCACCAATCAAAAGGAACAACTAGCAACACATGCAATAACATAGGTGAATCCCAGATGAATTATGCTAAGTAAAAGAAACCAGACTCAAAAGGCTATATACCAAATGATTCTGTTTACATGACATTCTGAAAAAGGCAAAATTAAAGGGACACAGAATGGATCAGTGATTACCAGTGGCCAGAGGCTGGATGTTGGAGAAGAGGCTGACTATAAAGGACCACAGAAGAATAGTCGGGGGAGGGGTTAGAAGCATTCTATTTCTTGATGTGGTGGTGATTAAACGCCACATATGTGTCCAAACTCATAAAACTACATGCCAAAAAGGGTAAATTTTACTGTAAAGTATACCTTAAAAAACAAAAAAACTCTGTCTTTGACACTAACAAAAAGCACTATCTCGGTCCTCATATGTTAAAAAATTCATTTGGATGGGAGCCTGGTAGGCTCTGTCAGTGAACCATGCGACTCTTGATCTCAGAGTTGTGAGTTAGAGCCCCATGTTGGGTGTGGAGATTACTTAAAAATAAAACCTTAAAAAAGATCCATTTGGAAAGACAGAAAATTTTCCAAAAAAGATAGATAAGTATGTTTTGAAAGCTATCCGAATTCCCAAATCAACAGCAGACCTAATTTTAACATCATTTAGGACTTGTGTTAAAAGTTGTCCTTTCAGTACAAGAACATAGTGAAAATACATGTGCACATACTGAGCAGCCACCAGGTTTGGGTTTGGAGCCACAGGTGGTCACCAGTGCATAGACAGAGGTGCAGAGGAGTTCAGAAGCAAAACAGGCCAAATAATAGTAGTTAATATTCAGCAAGCCCCTGCTATCTGCCAGGTAGGTGCTTTACATTTCTTACCTCATATAATCCTCTCTTCAATGCTGTGAGTAGGTATTATTCACCTTCATAGTGTAGATAAGGAAGGGAGGCCCAAAGAGGTCAGTCCCCTGGATCACATGGTAAATGATGGAACTAGGATCACTGTGGATTGTGAGTTGGGATGTTTGAAAAAAGGGGAAATTCAGTCCTTCAAAGGTACCTTCAAAGGTGTGACTAAGGTTCACAGGAATGTCCATATGTGGAATAAGAGGGAAAATAAATAAACCAGCTCAAGTGGAACAGGAGGTTTTCCTTAAGAAAATAATAGAAGATACCATCAGGAACTTAGGGAAAGAGTAACTTAACAGAGGACACTAAATGGCAGACTGATAAACTTGAAATTTGTTCTGTGGTTCCTTGATTTCACACCATTGGAGATGTCTGAAGAAACAGCAGCCAGTCTGGACAGCTAACTTGAAGACTGGAGTGAAACAATCTTTGCAGAAGATAAGCCAGACAATGGTATCAGGGATGCCACCTGGGCTCCCTGGTGGCAGAGAGAAACGTCTATGCCATAGGTGTGGTACTAGGTGCTTTCCATGTATCATCTCACTTGGAGTCCACCTCAGCCCCTGGGGTAGGATCTATTATTCCCATTTACCAGTGGGACGATAGAGGCTGAAAGAGGGTCAATGATTTGCATTAAAGTTCACTGCTGGGCAGAGGCTGATCTGAGACTGAAGCCTAAGTGGACACAACACATATTCACAAGGCCAAGAGCTCTTGGAGGTGAGCAAACCCATCAGGGGCATTCATAGTAGTTCAGGGCACTTAAATAATGTTTCCTAAAATGGAAGAAAGGATCTTAATAGATAATGTGACAGAGGAATTGGCAGTATTTCCTAACTAGTTGGATATGACGGACAGGAAAAATCCAACATATCCAAAAGGCCTGGGATATTTGAGGTCTTAATAACAGAAATATGCACTGGAATGCCATATAAATATCCCTTAACAGAACCTGAAACTCATGAACAAATCATTTAAGTACTGAATTTCTACTGATTTTATAAATGTGGAATAGCCTCACCTCTGTACCCATAGTTTCCATTTACTTCTCTTCCCCATCCCTAGTGCCTCTTGACTCCCTAAACAAGAATGCTAAGAAAAAGCAAATCCCCTTTAGACAAATAAGCTTTTCCATCTGCAGACTAGTGTGCAGAGAGAAGGAATGTACAAGGCCAAGTCAGCTGCCCAAGTCCTCAGATGCAAAATCATTAAACTAGAAAAGGTTGACTTTTATGATTTTTTCTAGAGTCTCTAGTTTCCCCCTGACTTCAGGAAATTAGAGTCTGCTGTTAATAAGCTTAATAAAGAAATACCCTTGGAAGTCATTCAAATACCAAAGAAATGAAAAAATTCAGAAATAATTATGTGTTTGTTTTTTTTTTTTTAACTTTGGTCACACATTTGTTCAACAGCAATTTACTGAACATTTACTATGGACCAGGCAATCTGCTTGTGTTAGGAATACAAAAATAGTTTACCAATCTAGCCATCACAGAGCATAGAGTTTGGTTATCAAGAAGATTGCTAACAAAACCTTTGAAAAACCAAAATCTAAGTCTTCTAGAATCCTAGCATATCCTTTATATTAGAGGTCAGTTTGTTAATGATGATGCCTAAGCTTTCAATTTTACTTCTGACACTCCAGCATTTTGCTAAGAATATTGGCTATTGTTTTCATGTGCTCTTTACTCTCAAGGAGGTGGAAAACGAATGTGGTATCATGACATATACGTGGTAGTCAGGAAAGCATGCCACTCAGGTCCCCTGCTGTGGGGAATGTAATTGACTGACCTGTCCCAGCTGCTAGGCTCTGAAAGCAGCCACCACGTTCATGCTGAGACCATGCTTCCCACAGGCTACTCCACAGGCTGAGCCCTTTAGGTCCGCTAACACAGACCCCATCCTGTGAGGTAGAGGACCCCTCTACGGGAGAGTCTGGCTCAAGGGCTTCCCCTCATCCTCAATGCAAACCTTCTTATAACTGGGCTGCAGTCTGAGACTCTTCCTACCCACCTTTCTCTCTGCCTTCCCTCCCTCCTTCCCAGGGGGCAGACCTGCATGGTGCCCTGAACGTCCTCCCACCTCCTCCAGCTCTTCGCCTGCCCTTTTCCCCTCACACCCTTTTCTCCAGTCTCCTGTCTGTCTAATCCTGTCTTGGTGTCTGCTTCTCAGAGGACTCAAACAAAACACGCATAAGCGATAATTTTCAAATTTGCCTTCCACAGTAAACTCTTCTCATTAACACTCCTTAAAGGTATGCCCTTAAAATTCTAAGTACCTATTGACAGCATCTTGCTATTTTATTGCTTTCTAAGTATTTTTGAGGTAGTTTCAAGAGTAAATGCTTTGTTTTGGTGCTATGCACTATAAAAAAGAAGAAAGAAAGAAAGAGAGAAAGAAAGAAAGAAAGAAAGAAAGAAGAAAGGAAAAGAAAAGAAAAGAAAAGAAAAGAAAAGAAAAGAAAAAAGAAAAAAGAAAAGAAAAGAAAAAAGAAAACAACCTTATTTTAGTTCATTCAGAGAAAATCTTATTCCTTGGGTTCTGGTCCAAAACAGAGTTGAGGGGCACTGTGGTTAGTGGGCAGCTATGGGCCGTGACCTCACTCTCCTATCCTGCTTCTTCTTCTTACTAATCATGACAGACAAACCACTTAACCCCTCTGAGACTGTTTCCTCTCTAATGTGGAGATAATAATATCCTCCTTGCTGACTTCAAAAGACTGTTTTAAGGATCAAATGATTTAATCATGTGAAAGTGCCTTGCAAACTAGAGCACTATACAAAACCAAGATATTATAATTATTGTCTTCTAATATTAATGCCAACCAACTTTCTTCATATTTCCTGAGGGACAAACACTGGATGCAAAACATACACATGTTAACAGCAGAGTGGGAAAAGTTAGAACATGGTGAGAGCACTGCATATGGAGTTATGTGAGCCAATCTCATAGCATTAAATTAGGCTACAAAGCTATAAACCAAAAGCTCTCCTAAAATTATCTTAACTCCTATTGATGAAAGTGAATATAAGATGCCAGTTTAAGTGGGAAAAATGAAAAAGAACTCAAGTTTAAGATGATTTCCAAACCACTGTGATTTGGATGAACCTAGGAACCAAATATAACCCTTCCAACCTACTTGACTTTGGATAGTAATAATAAATCTCACCACACCAGTGACTTGAGGTTTTCCTTGGTTTGGTTATAAATCACTTTCTATAGTAATAAAAGAAGAAAATTATTCTCAAGAGTCCATGGGTGTATGTGAATATATGTCTGTTTTCACCCCCAATACTGTGGTTGAATTCAGGTGTTTCCTGCAATGAGGAAGTTGGCATAAAAAAGGAAAAAGCAAAAACAAAAAAATAAAAAAATAAAAACAGGAAAAAGCACAAACCTACAGGCATATAGGTTGATATTTTGTGTGAGTATAAACCATTATAAACTTTATAGAACGAAAACCTATGAGAAATTTCTTTATAATGCTCTTAATCCTGAAAGCAGTAGCTTCCATTTAAATTACAAATCTTCAATCAAAACCAAACTTCAGAAAAATTCCCCTTTTCCTGGTTAACTGAAATATAAACAGATACCCTACAGGAGAAGGAGGCTGACTTTTTTGTTGACTGCCTTGAAATGAAGGCAAGAGGTGCTTGAGACTGTGCTAAAGTAACCATTTCCTTCCCTCAGTGTTTGCTCTGGGTTTTCTGTTTCATTACCTATCCCAAGCAAGTCTCTCTACATAAGAAATGTACAAGGTGTACTCTCATCCATTAAATAGAAACACCATGCAACATCATTGGATATGAAAAACAAATTGATTTCTCCTTGTTTTCTTTTCTTTTCTAAATCTTCTACCAACAAAGGGGCACCTGTAACACAACAATCTAAGGTAGGCTTCCTCACTCTGGATGGAGGCAAAATGGAACCTCTCGCTCCATCCACCACAGTTATAACATTTTTGAGAAAATCATAAAAAAAATTAGCCCAGTCCCTTGAGACAGCATGATATTACCTTGATAGATTGATTGATTTATCGGTGATAGCTGAAGCTGACGTGAAGGAGTGATAGTTATTCCTCAATTGTTTGAAATCTAGACAAGTCAGTCCTTGGAAACTCTGCTCGAATATACCCTCCCAACCACCAACCAACTCCCTTTAAACATACTCTACCTAAACACCAGAACACTCATCTCAAATACCAAAGGCATATATGATCAGTCTATAAAATCAACATAAAAGAACCGAAGAGGTCTAGGAGTTTCTACTCATAGAATGTTCTGGAACAAGAATAAAAAGAGGACCAAAGGTCATTAAAGGTCACATTTTTTTTATCCAAAATGCATTCTTCAAGGGAGAGCCAGTTTTCATCAGCTTTTTCAGGCTTCCATATCCTAGATCACCCCCATGTGCCCATCCAAACAAAGCTTTTAAATAAATACAAACAAATGCATTCTTAGCGGGGTTGCACTTCTAAATTAAACACTATGACTTGCTTATGTGCATGCAAATAAAATGTCATGCTCATCAGGGGAGCATACTTTGGCATCAAGCAGAATATGGTAAATGGCACATAATCTGATTGAGAGAAAACATCTCTATGCCTGAGGAGAGTCAATTTGGCTGGAATTGCTTGTGATAGAATCAACGTGTCAGACACCACAGGCAGAGAAAACCTTTCACATGCGATGACACACAGAACCTTCTCTACTACCAAAGTCAGACCTGCCCACGTTTTCATCCATTCGTTCATCCATCAAATATATTCTGAGCACCTACTACAAACCAGGCACTATTAAAGATACAACATCAACATAATAAAACACTGTTCCTGCCTTCTGGGAGTTAAAAGTCTGGTCAGAACTTCACAATCTATGTAAAGAAGCAACTAAAAGCAAAAATGTTCACAATGCATGGGAATGTACATAGCACAAAGCCTACCAAATAGTAGGTGCTCAATAGATGATAAGTGAATAAGGTCTTGAATAATTATTAAAAGAGGAACATGAATCTCCTGAGATATACAAAGCTTAGAATCATTCCTAGTACATAATAGATACCTAATAAATATTTATTGATTGAGTAAATAAAATAATAAATGCTATGAACACATTAGAAGAAAAATGACCTAACCTAAGCAATGACTTCCCTATGAAAGTGACATTTAAGCTAGATGAACAAAGTGTGAAGAAAATTCTAGGCAGGGAGAATAATAGTAGCTAGCCAGTTAGACAATGTATTGATTCACATGAGCTGAAGTATTAACTTCTGAAACTGGTTGCGCTTACTTCACGCTGCTGATTTATGACTGCCTGATGCTCTGAATCATGGCCATTTAGCTAGTTTCATTGAAGCCAAGAAGAGGATCCAAGACTGCACCTTGAAGTATGGTGATAATCAATAAGCCTGTGACACCTTCCTTACAGTGAAGATCCATTTGTAAATGGTGAAATTCAGGGCATATCAAAGGGAATAGGACTGTGAATTTTCTAGAAAAAAGCCCACTAACTCACCAAAGAGGAAGAAGGTGGAATACATGGACAATAAAAGGTAGGAAAGAACTGAAGAAAGATACCTATTTTGAGTGGTTCTGTGAACAGTATAGAAAACCAGAAAAAAAATTGAGTCACCAATATTAAACCAAAACATTTAACAGCATAAAATCATTTTACAGCACTTCAAATACTTCAATTCAAGAATATGCTGTCAAGAAAGCTCTTCAAAAAGAAAATTGGTTTCATAAAAATGAATGCTCAGATTTTCCAAGGGCATATTTAACTTGGAATAGAAACAAAGCTGTAGAACCAGATATTTCTTGGGATTCTACGGGATAGATGTTGTAAGAGAGGGATATGTAATATATGGCCAGGGAAGGCTTCTCTGCAAGCAAAGTTTTAGTCTATTACATGTGACTACTATATTTACTGAGAATTTATCTCTGGGGATTTTTATTATATATAAATATATAATGGAACCAAATGGAAAAGTTCAATTCAATTTTCCAAAATTTGCTTTACAGACAACCATTCAGGTAAGCATTTATTACTCCCCAATATTAAATTTGCTCTGTTTCTCTTCTCAAAGGAGTAGCAATTCTCAGTAGATGTTTCAGCTACGTGATGTTTTGACATGTTAAATTAGTTCCTAGGTCACACAACTGTCCATCCCTCAGTGACATACTTTCCTCACAATGACCAAGTCTCTGACAGATTAATGAAATAGGGACTGTACACTCTGCTTGCCTTAATTCAAAAGAAACAGTGCTCACTTAGACATATTTTTCTTATACTTCCTGTTTACCAAGCAATTTGAAGATGATATTGGTCTTTGTGGTATCAGCTCATGTATGTTAATGGAATCTGTTTCCTTTTGTGCTGCCTCACCATGACTATGACTATTCCACTTCACAAGCATTAACTCCATAGTCAAAAGAGAAAACATAACAAAAACAATCTCAAAACCACTATCGTTAGTAACAAGTAGTTTTCCTAGTTTCCATACTATTAAAAAATAATAAAATGATGGAAAGAAAATAATCGGTTACATTTATTTTCTGCTTTACAGTTTAAAATAATTTCTCCATCACTATGTCTTTCAACCTTCATTAAATACCCCCAAGCAGGTGCTGCAGGTTAAAAAAAAAAATATATATATATATATATATATATATATATATATAGACTTTGTAAAGCAGAAGGAATAAAGCAGACCAGCCAGGGACCTCAGAACACAAGGAAGTGGTGAATTCCTTGGGTTTTATTTTTCCTCATATACCCAAGACTTAGAGCTGAAGAGGTTTTCAGTGTGGAAATAACAAAAGATTCAGAAAAAAAAAATCAAAAACTTGTTCCCTCTAGACAAAGGGAAATTCCAGTAAGACAGAAAACGTTTAGACAATAACCTTTCTATTCTACCCAAACACTTCAAAAAAAAAAAAAAAAAAAGTGGTCCCACCTCCACCCATGGCAACAAAGGTCAAGGAGGAAGCCTAGATTTCTACCCTCACATGGCTGTAACAAGGCACCCCATTGCTCACAACCACCCTCTTGCCAAGGTGTATGACAGAGGGCAGAATAGGGGGCTAGGGATTTCATCCCCATTAGATCCCTGTCAAAGTGTCAATAAAAACCAGGTGGAGAGTCTGGACTTCCAACCTCCCTAGGGAGCAATGACAGATTGAGAGAGAAAGAGAGAAAGAGAGAGAGAGAGAGAACGAAAATTAGCAATCTCAAGAATGAAAAAAAAGGCACTAACTGCAAAATCTGCATACAACAAAAGGATAATAAGGGAATACTACAAATTCTACACACCTAAATTTGACAACTTAGATAAAATTGACCAACTCTTTGAAAAACACAAATGACCACACCTCATCCATATGAAATAATATAAACTCACCTTATACCTACCAAGGAAATTAAGTTCATAATTTAAAGTTTCCAAAAAAGAAATCAATTCCAGAAGCTTTCACTGAAATATATGCCAAACATTAAAGCGGACTTAAAACACAATGAAATCCCTTCCAGAAAACAGAATAGAACACTTCTCAATTCATTTTGCAAAGCTAGTATTATCCTGATATCAAAATCAGTGAAAGATAATAAAAATATTCCTGATGAAAACAGATGCAAAAATTCTGAACAAAATATTAGCAAATGGAGAACTTAGCAACATATAAAAAGAGTTATATACCATGACCGAGTACAATTTATTCCAAGATACAAGGCTATTTCAATATTTGAAAAACAATCAATACCATCCACTATATATTGGCTAAAGGGGAAAAATTACATGATCATATCAATTGATGCAGAAAAGGCCTTTGATAAAATTCAACATTGGATCATGACAAAAACTCTCAGAAAAATAAGACTGGGGAGCAATTCCTCAATCTGATAAAGTGCATCTACAAAAATGCTTACAGCTAACATCATACTTAATAGTAGCATTCTGAATGTCTCCCCCTAAGATAAAGAACAAGCCAAGAATGGCTGCTTTCACTGCTTTTATTCAATATATTGCTGTTGGTTCTAACCAATATAATAAGACAAGAAAATGCAGAGTAATCAGAAGAGAAAAATAAACCTGCCCCTACTTGCAAATCGCATCATTATCTACATAGAAAACCACAATAAATCTACCTAAAAAAACCTCATAAAAACTAATAAGTAACTTCAGCAAGGTAGCAAGATACAAAATAAACATAAAAACATTCATTTTATATGTATATACTAGCAACAAACACATGAAAACTGAAAATAAAAATATACTTATAATCACTTAAAAATTAAATTCTTAGTTATAAATCTAACAAAGCATGTATAGAACTTATATGCTAAAAGTGATAAAATGCTAATGAAATAAACTAAGGAAGATCTAAATAAATGAAGATACAACAATATTAATGCATTAGAAGACAACACAGTAAAGATGTAATTCTCCCTAAAAGACATATAGGTTTGATAAAATTCCTCCTAATATCTCAGCAAGATATTTTGTAGATATGGACAAGATTATTCTAAAATTATGTGGAAGAGCAAAGAAAACAGAATTGTTAAATTAAAAAAAAAAAAATAAAAACATAGTGTGATGTAACCATCTACCCAGTATCAAAACCTATTATAAAGAAAGAATAATTGAGCCTGTGATATTATCAATGGGATACATAGTTCAGTGGAACAGAATATGTAACTCAAAAATAGACCCATACAAATATGCCCAAGTGATTTTTGACAAAGGTGTAAAAGCAACTTACTAAGGAAAAACCTTTTCAGCAAATGGCATCAGAACAGTTAAATATCCATAGCCAAAAAAAAAAAAAAAAAAGGAAAAGAAACCCAAAGTAAATCTAACACTTTATAAATTAATTCAGAATGGATAACAAATATAAGTATAAAATGTAAAACTATGAAACTTTTAGAAAAAAAATATAGGAGAAAATCTTCAGGATCTGAGGCTAGGGAAAAATGTTCTTAGACTCGACAACAAAAGCATAAATCATGAAAAGAAGCATTCATATAAACTAGGTTTTCTCAAAATTCAAACTTTTGCTCTTTGAAAGACCCCATGAAGAAAATGAAAAGATAAGCCACAAATTGAGAAAGGACCAAAATGGAGACTAGAAAAAGAACTCCCAAAACTCAAAGTAAATAAACAATCCAATTAGAAAATGGGCAAAAGATATGAAAAGATATGTTACTAAAGAAAATACACAGATGTCATATAGCACATAAAATGACACCTGACATCATGGCACATTAGGGAAGCGATAATTAAAACAACAAAGAAATATCACTACATACTTATTAGAATGGTTAAAATAAAAAATAGTGAGAACACCAGATGCTGGGAAGTATGAGGAGAGACTAGATCATTTATATGTTGCTAGCATGGATATAAAATGATACATCCACTTTGGAAAATAATTTGGCAGTTTCTTAAATACTAAACGTGCCACTATCATATGACAGCAGTAACACTCTTGAGCATCTGTCCCAAAGAAAAGATGATTTATATTCACTCAAAATTCTACACACTAATGTTTATATCAATTCCATTCACAATAGCTCCAAACTGGAAACAATCCATATGCCCTTCAATGGACAAGTAGCTAAACTCTAGTATATTCATATTGTGGAATACCAGTCAGGAATAAAAAACAATAAAGTATTTACACACATAGGAATCTGGACAAACCTCCAGAGGATTATACTCAATGAAAAAAGCCAACGCCAAAAGCTTATATTCGCTATGATTCCACCTATATATCATTCTTGAAATGACACATTATAGAAATGAACAGATTTATGGTCACAAGGAAGTAAAGAAGTAAGTAGGGTGGGAGGGATGTGGTTGTTGCTATAAAAGGGCAACATGAGGGATCTTTGTGGTGATGGAAATGTTTTCCTCTTGGCTGCTGCTGTCAATATCCTGGTTGTAATTTGGTACTACAGTGTTGTGAGATATTACCTTTGAGGGAACTGTGTAAACAACACATGGGATTTTATCTTATTTCTTATAAGATGTGAATTTACAATTATCTCAAAATTTTAGTTTAATTAGAAAATGACCCACACATCTCTCAAGCAGAGGTAACAGAAGTACAAATAAACATACCATAAATATGTACAATCATTGACACAGAGATGAAATTCCTTGCACAGAACCGTAGCACTATGGGAGTCACCAAGTTTTCCAAAGGAGCTGAAATCCGGACTGAATCTTGAAAGATGGGAGTGGTTTATCAGCTTTCCTTTAATCCTTGCAATCTTATGGGACAGATGTTATTACATCTCCTTACGAGAGGTTCAGAAATGTCCTATCAATAACTCAATGTAACACAGTTAGTTTCCAATTGCAGGTTTATTCTCTGTCCATTTTTACCATAAGGTTTGATTTTCAAAATACAACATAATAGGACCAAAATGCCAGAGAAGTAATAAATTACAAAATATATTTTTTAGGGGCACCTGGGTGGCTTGGTCAGTTGAGCGTCCGACTTCGGCTCAGGTCATGATCTCATGATTCGTGGGTTCGACCCCCGCATCAGGCTCTGTGCTGACAGACTGTGCAGAGACTGGAGCCTGCTTTGGATTCTGTGTCTCCTCTCTCTGCCCCTCCCCCCCAATCTCTCTCTCTCTCTCTCTGCCTCTCAAAAATAAATAAACTCCCCCCCACCAAAGGAGGGCATTCATCTATTCAAGCAGTTAGTTAGGTACTGAAAATATTCCTGATATAGGTTAGGCTTGTAGATATGTGCTAATGATGAGATGTAAATCATATGCCTCAGAAAGGAAAAAGGGAACCGTTCAACATCCACTGTGTCTTAATTTTTTTAATGTTTATTTTGAGAGAGACACACAGAGAGAGAGAGAGAGGGCATGAGCAGGGGAGGGGCAGAGAGAGAGGGAGACAAAGAATCCGAAACAGGCTCCAGGATCTGAGCTGTCAGACCAAACCAACAAACACGGCTCAAACCAACAAATGCAAGATCGTGACCTGAGCCAGTCAGATGCTCAACAGACTGAGCCACCCAGGCACTCCAGCATCCACTATGTTTTATAGCCAGTGGTTCTCAAACTACTTCTTGGCTGCATGCTATTTCTTACACAAGAAACTCCCATTTGTAATATCTCTTAATGTGTGCAGTGATTTTAGGGGTGGTGAGAAATAGACAAGAAGACAAATTCAGGATCATGTAAGAAAAGTAGAAGCACATGTGTAGTTTATAGAAATTTTTCCAAATAATTTAAAGAGTCCTTTCAATGGGGAATTTTGACCTTTCCCACAGAATATAAAGCACTATGCAGACCACTTCACATTCTTCATAACAATTTTATTAGTCTATTAAAGGATTTCTCAACATCAGCCTTTTTGATACTTTGGGCCAAATAACTCCTTGTAATGGGGCCTGTCCTGCACATTATATTTAGCAGCATCCTTGGCCTCTACCCACTAGATGTGAGTAGTGTCCCCACCTTGAGTTGGGATAATCAAAATATCTTCAGGCATTACCAAATATCCCTTGGGGGTTGCAAAACTGCTCCCCTGTGAGAACCACTGATCTAGTAGTGTGTTACTGCCATTTTGTAAATGAGAACTGATGTTTAGAGAAGTTCAACAGGCTGCTGAAATTATACAATGATTAATCGGTGGAACCAAGAACAGAACATAGATCTCCTTGATTCTAAAGGAATCTGATTTTCTTCCACTATACCTAGCTTCCGTAAAGAGCTCACTTCCTTATAAAGAGTTCATGGAAAGACACAGCCATAATCCAGCATTACAAAATAAGGTGACTGGGGCTCTCATTAAGGAGAGACGAGAAGCCTATAAGAACCTAAAGGACGAAACAACTACTTCTGCCTGGAGCAGACAAAGAAGACTAAGTATGGTCATTTTCTAGTGTTGCAGAACAAAATTAGCAGCTAAAAACACAAATTTATTACCACACATATTCTTAGGTCAGCAGTCCAGGTACAGATTAGCCAGGTGCTGAGGGTCTCACCAGGCTGAAATCAAGGTGTTTTCCAAAGTTATGGTTTCATGTGTGAATTGGGATCCTCCTCCAAGCTCACTGCTACTGGCAAAATTCATTTCATTGCGACTGTGTAACCAAGGTCCTTATTTTCTTGCTGGCTGTCAGACAGGGACCACTCTTAACTCCTAAAGGCCACTCTCAGTTTCTTGTCATATGGACCGCTCATCTCAAAAGGAAATGACCTATTTCTTCAAGAACTGTTGGAGATTCTACTGCTGCTTTTTGTCTCTTATAAATAGGGCTCACCTGGTTAGGTCAGTCCCACCCAGGATATTTTCCCTTCTGATCTACTCATAGTCAACTGATTAGTTGACCTTAATTATGTCTGTAAAATCCTTTCCCCATATATCACCACATAATTATGAAAAAGAAATTCTATCATATCTGCAAGTCACATCAACACTCAAGAGGAGGGGATACAAGGGCATGGATCAATGGGAGGTTATCTTAGAATCCTGCATAAACATGTTTCCTTCCTGGCCAGCCATGGTAGTGTCTGATTTGGCATATGCCTGGCTGCCCCCACAAACACCTCCCAGTCCTTTTATGTGATGGCTCCATCCTGCTTATATTATTTGCACATAATGTTACCTCCCAGATCCTGGGCAAAACTATTGCATACTTGAATCTTCCTTTAAAAACTTGGCTCTTCTCAGGCGCTTGGGTGGCTCAGTCAAGCATCTGACTCTCGATTTTGGCTCACGGTTCATAAGTTTGAGCCCTACATCGGGCTCTGTGCTGACAGTACAGAGCCTGCTTAGGATTCTCTCTCTGCCTGTCCTCTGCTCGCTCACTCTCGCTCTCTCTCCCCCCCTCAAAAAATAAACTAAAAACAAAAACTTGCCTTTTCTCTAAATTTTTCCTCTACCCTTATGCATGTAATAATTCCTGTGTATTCTGAGCCCTGACATTTAAACAAATAGTTATAATGTTAGGCAATTTTGCATGAGTCATCTTAATTCACATGTGATCTTATGTAATGATAACCTCATAAAATATGTCTTATCCCCATTTTTTTAAATAAGAAAAATTAGCATCAGAGTGACTAAGCAGCTTTCTCAATGTCCCACAGCTCTGTTCAAGGATATGACAGAGACAAACTCATGTGTCTCCAATCTCACACTCTTTCTGGTGTGAACTTTCACTTTATGGAGGCCAATGGAAGAGAAGTGACTGAGAATTTATACTTCTTTTGCCCTGCATCTACTCAGCACTTCTCACCTCAATTATCATCACTATCTAAATAACTCCCGTTTTGGCTCTTTTTCTAATTGATACTTTTATTCAAAATCTCATCTTCTCAATCTTCCCAAATCTTTTAGAGCAGGAACCATGCTCCTGTGTGGTGTCACGGGTGCCTGTTCAGCCTTGCCCAAATGACAGCCCTTGAAAATTACTTGCATACATGACAAATGAATTTTCTTATCACCCAACTAAATACCACCATTCAGAAAAGATCTATAAACTGAAGAGAGGAAAGAAATGTGTGCACAAAACATTCTTTCCACTGTGCCTGTTTTCCCCATACTTCTTTCCCTGGCTTGTACCCTACAAGAAGCTGTACATCAGTTCTGCTCCACTTCCACTACCTGCAGACGACAGATGGAACTTCATGCTCCAATATCTCTTAATAATATTTCATTAAATCACAATAATCTAGGTTTCCAATGGCATTTCTATACAAGAACCTTTCCTATGCCCAACACAGACTCAGATATATAGATAAACCTATATCAAGATCTAGTGTTGAATTGTAGGGAAAGGGAGGAGTAGATTTAAAATCATATATTGATTTAACAGATATTCTTTGAACAGTGATTATGTGCCACTCTGCTAGGTACTGGAATTATTCCCTGCTCTGAGAGTTTACAGTCAGCAGGTGATGTCAACAAGAAAATAGAAATTGGAATTCACATGAGAAATCCTTTGCAGAAACTGGTGCAGGAAAGAAAGTAGCTTAAAGATTTCATTATGGCAGGGCACCTGAGTGGCTCAGTCAGCTGAACAACCGACTCTTGATTTCAGCTCAGGTCATGACGCCAGGATCATGGGTTTGAGCCCCACATGTGCCTCCATGCTGAGCATGGAGCATGCTTAAGATGCTTAAGATTCTCTCTCTCTCTCTCTCTCTCTCTCTCTCTCTCTCTCTCTCTCTGCCTCCCTCCCTCCCTCTCTCCCTCTCTTCCCCATTAGCACTCTCTCACTCTTTCTAACATAAAAAAAATAAAAATAATAAAAATGATTTCATCATGGCCACAGAATGGAGGGTTGGAGTGGGGTGAGCCTATGTCAGGAAGGAAATCAGGAAACTGTAGTGATTATCAAGTAAGAGAAGAGGAAAAAGCAGTGCTAGACACATGTGAGCAACTTTAGGATTCAGTAGTCATGGTCATCATTAGATACAGAAATGAAGATGAGGGAAGGAAATGGATTAAGAATGACACGAGGGCTCTGGCACAGTCACCTGAGTAGACATTGATGCCATTAACTGAGTTGGGAAAACCAAGAGAAAAGGCAGATTTTGGAGCTCAGAAGTTTAATGTTCAACATGTTGCATTTCAAGAGCTGATTATGAGTTACTGCTGGCATGTAACCCAAGATGATGGTGATAACAGCACACGACTCTTTCTTTTTCCTTGTTAGGTGTTCCAGGACAGACTTTATAACCAGGATGCTATCTCCCCAACTAACAAGGCCCATTTGCCTAGCTGTTTAATATGACTTAACTTTAAATGTACTTGGGTTCAGAGGCGCCTGGGTGGCTCAGTTGGTTGAGTGTCCAACTTCGGCTCAGGTCATGATCTCATGGTCTGTGAGTTCGAGCCCCGCATCGGGCTCTATGCTGACAGTTCAGAGCCTGGAGCTGCTTCGGATTCTGTGTCTCCCTCTCTTTCTGCCCCTCCCCGACGCATGCTCTGTCTCTCTCTGTCTCAGAAATAAATAAACATTAAAAAAATTGTTTTAAATGTACTTGGGTTCAAAAGACCTTACCTCTCAACCAAAATGTGAAATCAAAGCACTGCATAAGTTAACTGTGTCTGTCTGCACAGATGTTGCACCCACCACATCAAAGGTATTTTGCACTTGCCATAAGGGATGGCTTCGTGACCTTGGAAATAAATTTGAAGTGTATGGGCTCCCTGAAACCAGAGAGTTGACGGAATATGACTTGAATTATGATAATGCATTATAGTCACCATGGGGGAAAGCCAGTGCAAATTGTTGAATTTGACTGTTTTTAACAAAAGAAATGATACCTATAACCAAAATTATTAGATGACCATTTTCAAATCCTCAAATAACAAACAACAGGTAGATGGATAGGTAGGTAGGTAGGTAGGTAGATAGACAGATAGATAGATAAACAGAGGTAGTAGACATATAGATATATATAAACAGGTCTACAAAAATGTTCACTCAGACCATAACATTTTTACTAGCTTTCCTTACATTTATCAACATCAGCTTCACTTCTTTATCATATCCACACTTTCTTGCTGGAATAATGGTTGTGAAAAATGCTTAGAACACTGTAATGCACTGAATCAAACTAAGTCTACTTATAACATTAACACAAGACCACATCTACTTGTTGGTAGCCAAAATAACATATTTTTTAAAAGAGCCTTTCTTCTTCCAAATATAATATTAAGTTAACCATGTACAATGTTCAATTTTGCTTTTCTTTCTGCAAGAGTTTTGGGGAGCTAAGAAATGCATTCAAACAGCAAGTGAATAACCCCATTCAGTCATGAAAATGACCAAAAAGATCCCATTGTCTACACAGAAATTAGATCCATTCTTCTAACCATCTTGTAAGAACTATTTGGAAATTTACATGACGTCTTGGTATGGAATAACCCTGTGAATATTTCTTCACTCTGATCAAATTATAGTTTTAAACCCTAGATAACTTTTTAATAACAGACAATATTTATGTAGACTGTACCATTTGATAGGTACCATGCCAAACATTTATATGCATTGCCTTGTTTAATCCCTAAAATTCTATAATAGATATTAATTTCATTTCCTAGATGGGGCACATAGAAGCTGAGTCTAAGGTCACACAGCTAGCAAGAAAAAAAAAAGCCACAAATTTAGCCCAGGTTTGCCTAACTCCAAAGGCTTGCTCTCAACAACGTTATTGCCACCTTGGTTTGTTGTTGTCTGGAATAGATATGCAATTAATCAAAATACATAAATTTGTTTACTGTGTGTATGCTTATGTGTGTGAGTGTGTATACATAATTTGTGGTAACTCTGAATATAACATTTAATAAATGATATTTATATATTTTGTATTTCAATATCTAATGTTTAATAAATGATATTCTAATAAAGATGAAATATATCTATATTTTCCATCAGATTGAGAGGATTCTACAATTTAATTGGTTAAAAACTTTAAAAAGTGTAACTTTAGAAAGATTCGTTGACTCACTATACACAGAACCCACTATCAGAGTCAATACAAACATGTACAAAAGTCAAAAATGTAAACAAAACACTGAAGCCACTATATTTGCTTTCACAGTAATATCAGCTGTTCTTTAGAGAGTGTTTAGATATATGAAGATTGATATTTACTAAAACTTTCCCCATATTATCATTTCTAATGAGTCCCTAATAAAAAAGGTATTATTATCCCCATCTATCTATCTATAGATAAGCAAAGTTAGGCTGAGTACAATTAGGTAGGTTGCATAATGTCATTCAGCCAATAAGAAATGGCCCTAGCACTTAAAGGTAGAGATTTCTGATTCCATGGGCTTGTGCCCATGAAACCTGATGCCACAGTATGACCCCCAAAAACATTTTATATAAAGCTCAGGTACTTCCCCAAGATGTTGTTGAAAAGCCTAGGTAGCTGAAAGTCCATTTTATGCCTTCCATGTGTTAGCAACACTATAAAAGTTAAATTCATCGACATCTGTAATATAAGAACTAATGGGATCAGTATTCTTTGAAAATTATGCTTTTTTTCCAAATGTCACCTTATGTTCCACACATATTTTCAAAAATGAATGCTCAGGTTTTAAAGAGGGACTAAACAAAATTGACAATGTAATTTTATACAGGTACCAAAAAACACATTCTCTTACCTTATGGATTATTCTACCAGTCAGGCCGTGATAATAATTTACTATTCTGGAATACAGTTATTCTTCCAATTTTGACATAACTGCCATGTTATTTCACTCACATATTCCTCTGTCTATCCCAGTAGCCAGGGGCCATTTTTCATGCCGTTCATTTGCATCAGAAATTATAGGTTTTGATACCACTGCCACAGCCTGTGTTTTAACTTTGAAATATATTGTAGCTAAACCTCTAATGTGGCTAATCTAGTTCATGATTCAATATGACTGCAGTTATGGTTCCCTGAAAGGGCTGCTGCTGACAAAAATACCGCCCTGTGCTTGTGCTGAGGAACTCCACAGGCTCAGCTCCCTCAGCTCAGGTTGAAAGATTCCCCTTAGTAAATAGTTGTCTGAGGCTCTTCCTATCCCAATCACCAATTTATTGTATGACCTTGGCACTGTTGAGCTTCCTCTCCAGGCACTCTACCTCTCTCTCTCACCATAAATTAGAAAGGCACAAACATGGTTTTCTTAATTTCTTTCTCCCTTCTACCATTCAGACTCCCACAGACGTGAAGAGATCTTTCCCTGGAGCCATCTCACCAGCTCCAGCTCAGGACCAGGGTTTTCCTCTGGTACTCACAGAGCACATCTCAGTCATCCAAGAGGACAGGGTATAAGCAGAAACTGCCCACAGTGGGAGGAGTCATATGCTGGGAAGCTGGAAGGACCTTGAAATCATTGGTCTACTGCTCATTTTTCAGAGGCACCAAGAGCTCATCTGAGCTGCTCAAGGTCACCCAATGTGTCCCCAACTAGTCAATTCATGAGTTCCTTCATTCACCAAACATCTAAGCACCCGGTATGTCCTAGACCCTACATAGGATGCTGGGAGTCTAGAGATGAGTGAGACACGGTCGGCCCTGGAGAGAACACAATCTGGTAGGGAAGTTAGGTGAACAAAGAAGTGCAATCAAGAGGAAGTATAGCCATACAACCTGGTTGGTCCAGAAAAGTCCCAATTTATCCCTGTTCTAGTTTAATTGTCAGCAGCAGCCCTTTCACTCTCAAAAGTGTCTCTGGATGATTGGATGATAAATTAAACCAGCACTTCAGTTGTTGGTGATTAAGAGAGAAGGACATGAAGTGAAGTCACAAAGAAGAAGATAGTGCTTTGGTTCATTTGCTCATAAACCTTACTAATGTTGTTCCATGGAGGCAAATGATCCAGTCTCTGCAAGGTAATACTATAGTGCCACTTTACAAATGAAAAAAACAGACAATCTCAGAACTATATGACTTGCCATGCAAGCAGTGAATGGCAGAGTCAGAACTAAAACCCAGGTCTGCCTTGCCTCAAAATGTCACCTTTTCCACTACAGGTCACCGCTTACCCTGTTTTATTCCACTCTTCAAGGGGAAAAAAATTTGTTAAAAACTCCTGAAGAACAATCATAATAGGGCTCAATAGGTACTAGTAATGAATTAAGGCATTTGTGGAGAAACAGAAGCATGAGACACAGACCTGCTCCCAAGAGTTGTAAGCTCTTTGGGCAAATAAAGCATACATACACACACACACACACACACACACACACACACACGAACACACACACAAATGTACTAACCACATGGAACAGAAAGTGTGAGTGCAACATAGCAGACTCTAAGTGCCACAGGACTCCAAGGCAGAGGAGACCAATATGGTGGTCAGGGAAGGTCATCATAGAGGCAGGTTTTAAATCACAAATGAAAAGGAGGAGGGTTCCACGTAGCCAAACTCTGGGGTAGAATACTCCTTAAAAGGCCCTGCCACAGTCAAATCCAGGAAGGAATAATTAGATATGGAGAGCGAATGGAATGGAGATGATGTAGTTAAAGTGTCACAGAATGATGGTCAGGAGAAGTGGGGGTAGCAAATCACTTACCCCTTGGATCTTAAGTTCCTCATCGGGAAAATGGGAAATGGGAATAAATTTGCCTACCTTACTAGGTGGTCAGAAGAACTGAATGAGCTGAGGTATCAGAATCACTTTAGCATAGGAGATGCTCATGGATTCATTTGACAAATTGTAGCTCTTATTATTACCTTATGATGTTGGCAGCCATCTCACCAACTTCCAGTGCCTTGTTGATGCTGTAGGTAAAATGAAAATAGCCTCAAAGGGTACACTTTAGTCAAGAAATATCCAGCAACTCACAATTAACATGATTCATCACATCAGTAAAAGAAAGGACAAGAACTCTATGATCCTCTCAATAGATGCAGAGAACACATTTGACAAAATACAGCATCCTTTCTTGATAAAAACCCTCAGGAAAGTAGGGATAGAAGGATCATACCTGGAAATCATAAAAGCCATATATGAATGACCCAACACTAAGATCCTCAATGGGGAAAAACTGAGAGCTTTCCTCCTAAGGTCAGGAACACTCTTGCCTCTGTTATTCAACATAGTATTGGAAGTCTTAGCTTCTGCAATCAGACAACACAAAAAAATAAAAGGCATCCAAATCGGCCAGGAGGAGGTCAAACCTTCACTCTTCACAGATGACATGATACTCTATACGGAAAACCCAAAAGATTCCACCAAAAAACCGCTAGAACTGATTCATAAATTCAGCAAAGTTGCAGGGTATAAAATCAATGCACAGAAATCAGTTGCATTCCTATTCACCAACAATGAAGCAACAGAAAGAGAAATCAAGGAATTGATCCCATTTATAATTACACCAAAACCCATAAAATACCTAGGAATAAATCTAACCAAAGAGATGAAAAATCTATACACTGAAAACTATAAAAAGCTTATGAAAGAAATTGAAGAAGACACAAAAAAATGGAAAAAGATTCCCTGCTCCTGAATGCATATTGTTAAAATGTCAATACTATCCAAAGCAATCTACATATTCAATGCAATCCCTATCAAAATAACACCAGCATTCTTCACAGAACTAGAACAAACAATCCTAAAATTTGTATGGAACCAGGAAAGACCCTAAATAGCCAAAGCAATCTTGAAAAAGAAAAACCAAAGCAGGAGGCATCACAATCCTGGACTTCAAGACATATTACAAAGTTATAATCATCAAGACAATATGGTACTGGCACAAGAACAGACAATGGCAGAACTCAGATCAATGGCACAGAATAGAGAACCCAGAAATGGACCCACAAACATATGGCCAACTAATCTTTGACAAAGCAGGAAAGAATACCCAATGGAATAAAGACAGTCTCTTCAGCAAGTGGTGCTGGGAAAACTGGACAGCGACATGCAGAAGAATGAGCCTGGACCACTTTCTTACACCATACACAAAAATAAACTCAAAATGGATGAAAGACCTCAATTTAAGACAGGAAGCCATCAAAATCCTCGAGGAGAAAGCAGGCAAAAACGTCTTTGATCTTGGCCACAGCAACTTCTTACTCAACACATCTCCAGAGGCAAGGGAAACAAAAGCAAAAATGAACTACTGGGACCTCATCAAAATAAAAAGCTTCTGCACAGCAAAGGAAACAATCAGCAAAACTAAAGGGCAACCGACGGAATGGGAGAAGATATTTGCAAATGACATATCAGATAAAGGGTTAGTATCCAAAATCTATAAAGAACTAATCAAACTCTACACCCAAAAAAACAAATAATCCAGTGAAGAAATGGGCAAAAGACATGAATAGCCACTTCTCCAAAGAAGACATCCAGATGGCCAACCAACATATGAAAAAATGCTCAACATCACTCATCATCAGGGAAATACAAATCAAAACCACAATGAGATACCACCTCACACCTGTCAGAATGGCTAACAATAACAACTCAGGCAACAACAGATGTTGGTGAGGATGAGGAGAAAGAGGATCTCTTTTGCATTGTTGGTGGGAATGCAAGCTGGTGCAGCCACTCTGGAAAACAATATGTAGGTTCCTCAAAAAACTAAAAATAGAACTACCCTATGACCCAGCAATTGCACTACTAGGTATTTATCCAAAGGATACAGGTGTGCCGTTTGAAAGGGACATAAGCACCCCAATGTTTATAGCAGCACTTTCAACAATAGCCAAAGTATGGAAAGAGCCCAAATGTCCATCAATGGATGAAGAGATAAAGAAGATGTGGTGTATATATACAATGGAGTATTACTCGACAAGCAAAAAGAATAAAATCTTTCCATTTGCAACTACATGGATGGAACTGGAGGGTATTATGCTAAGTGAAATTAGTCAAAGACAAATATCATATGACTTCACTCATATGAGGACTTTAAGAGACAAAACAGATGAACATAAGGGAAGGGAAACAAAAATAATATAAAAACAGGGAGGGGGACAAAACATAAGAGACTCTTAAATATGGAGAACAAACAGAGGGTTACTGGAGGGGTTGTGGAGAGGGGGGATGGGCTAAATGGGTAAGGGGCACTAAGGAATCTACTCCTGAAATCATTGTTGCACTATATGCTAACTAACTTGGATGTAAATTTAAAAAATAAAAATTAAAAAAAAAGAAATATCCAGCAACTCTTGCAAACTCTGCAGTCTTCCGGGGACAAAAAGTCACAGCCTTTTCCCACTAGATGTCAACACCTCAGAACTAGGGGTAACTGGGCTGCAGCCTCTGGTATTTACTCCAGTGTGCAAATCAAACATCATTTTCTCAGTGTACCATTATATAAAAAGGTTCGAGAAGCACTGCATGAAAGACCAAAGCAAGGCAACAAAGCTTTATGCAAGACTGGTAGGTGCTTATTTTCACACGTAGGTCTCTGTTAGGTATCTGCATTTTAAAGGAAGGAAATAAGGATTTATTAAGCACTTACTTCTTCTCAGACACACTTAATTTTATCTTTTTTTCGACTCAGAGTGTTCACAGAAATACTGTAAGCAGCATCCCATGGATTTGCTTCTATCTGAAATCCCGAAGATGCATTTCCATTTTGATTTGAGAAAATTACAGCCAATAACTACCCTCCCTTTACATTTTCTGTTTCTTCCTCTCCCTATTCTGTAGAGCAGAAGTTATTAACTTTGGCTACACATTAAAATTATCTGGATGGATTTCTAAAAATTCTGGCATCAGGGTGCCACTCCAAAATTTTTATTGTAACCTTTGGGATTTTCGTGTAGGCATCGGTGTTTTCCAAAAGTCTGCCCTACCTCCCGGATGGTTCCAGTGTACAGCCAGGGTTGGAATCTCTGAAAGAGGATTCTACAACCTTCTAGAGTGTGCACAATCAATTCCTCCAATTTAAAACCACATTCAAAGGCTGATTATTTGAGACTGGTCAATACCTGTTTCACAACTGAAGGAACACTTGAACAGAGATGCCACTTCACAACATAAGGAGATATAGCAGCTACCATTTAAATCCCCTGGGAATTTTTTAATCTATATCTATTCCTCCCCCACCCCCAACACACACACCATTACAGATGCAGGAGTATGCAGTATGGCCACAGCTCACATGCCTCTAAGTAATAATGTCTTGATTTATAGTTTGTACAAATTGCAATAAATGGCATTTTCTGTTATGTGGGAGGGTAATAGATTGTTCTGGAGTGAATACAAGTCCATAATTCATTCAAGGGCTATGCTGATGCTATAAACTAAAGCTCACCATTTCAGCAGTTAAACCATGGTAGTTTAATGCTGAGAATGAGTTTTGGGGTGGTATTCAATTTGGTGACCATCTATTATTTTAGGTGAAGCATAATTAACTTGACAAATAGAAGAAGAAGCAAGAGAAATGTTTTCAGGGACTTCTCTCCCTTCTCCTATCTTCTTAACCTCTTGCTGCATCTCCATGTTGCTCTCCAGGATGGTCATATCCTGCTTCAGTGCAGACTAGGAATAAGGAGTGGTTGTTTCAGGGACGACTGGCACCAGTCGGTGCCAGTGTGGTTTCCATTGCTGAGCCATGGGTTAGGGAGAACAGGCTAGAAACTTGTATTTGCCACATTCCATCAGATCATCGGCCTAGCAGAAGAACAGTAGAACTGAGTGACCAAAACTTAAAGCTGCTAGGGAAAGGAAAGAGTCTTTCTTAGGCTGTGGTTTCCCTCACTCCCACAATATCCTTTTTCTCTCCGCTCATCTTTTTTGGCCTTCTGTGTCACAGGTAGATATCCTCTCTCTTCCAGAAACTGTACCAGTCTTCTCACCAGCAGGGTTGAAGGACAACCAAAGCAGATGAAGCCCTTGGACAAGGATCCTGGAAGCTAACTTCATTCACTTGGAATCCATTAACTAAAATTAAGTCTTTTAAAAACAGACAATTCCCACCACATAGTTTTAGAGAAAATGTAGCTACTCACAGGCCCCAGCAAATGTCTGTGACTTCACTCGACTAAAACAGTGACCAGCTCTTCTAACTTTTCTGTTTAAGATATAGCCAAACAGGTGATATTGGTTCAACTAACATTCAGAGTCCAGACCTTTACAAAGCAGCTTTGCAGAAAGAACACAGGAGCAGTTGGGTGGCTCAGTTGGTTAAGTATTCAACTCTTGATTTTGGCTCAAGTCATGATCTCACAGTTCATGGGGTTGAGTGTTATATTACTGTCAGCTCAGAGCCTGCTTGGGATTCTTTCTCTCCCTCCCTCCTGGTCCCTCCCCAGCTCATGCTCTCCCAAAATAAAATAAAAAAAATTGTTTTAATTTTTTTTATGTCTATTTACTTTCGAGACAGGGAGAGACAAAGCATGAGCAGAGGAGGGTAGAGAGAGAGACACACACACACAGAATCCAAAGAAGGCTCCGGCTCTGAGCTGTCA
This sequence comes from Panthera uncia, assembly GCF_023721935.1. Classification (NCBI taxonomy): domain Eukaryota; kingdom Metazoa; phylum Chordata; class Mammalia; order Carnivora; family Felidae; genus Panthera; species Panthera uncia. Next base: position 22,623,734 of record NC_064812.1, on the reverse strand, counting down.
GCACAGAGCCCGATGCAGGGCTTGAACTCACAAGCTGTGAGATCATGACCTCAGCTGAAGTCGGACACCCAACCAACTGAGCCACCCAGGTGCCCCTAAAATTTTTTTTTAATTAAAAAATAATAAATAAGGGTGCCTGGGTGGCTCAATAGCTTAAGTGTTCGACTTCAGCTCAAGTCATGATTTCACAGTTCATGGATTCAACCCCGATGTCGGGCTCTGAGCTGACAGCTTAGAGCCTGGAGCCTGTTTCAGACTCTCTCTCTCTCTCTCTCTCTCTCTCTCTCTGTTTCCCTCTCTCTCTCTCTCTCTCTCTCTGCTCCTCTCCTGCTTATGTGCTCTGTCACTCTCTCTCTCTCAAAAATAAATAAATAAACATTTCTACAAAAATAAATAAATAAATAAATAAATAGGCATGATATAATCAGGACTAAGTCTACATTCAAAAATCCATAATGCCCTAGACATATTTTTCTCAGATTACATACACCAATTAAAAAATTAAATTAAACTATGCAATTGAAGAGACATTACATAATGATAAGTGTTAATTCACCAAAAAGATGTAACAATTCTAAATGTGTATGCATATAACAACAAAACTTCAAAATACATGAAGCAAAAACTGACAGAACTCAAAGGAGAAATAGACAAGTCCCAGGTATACCTGGAGACTTAAACACTGCTCTCTCTGTAGTAAGCAAAACTAGAAGGAAGAAAATCAGCACGGATATCAACTGAATTACACCATTAATCAAGTAGATCTAGTTGTATACAGAGCTCCACCTAAAAACAGCAGATAATCTATCCAAAAACATCTTGAAAAAACAGACATTTTTTCCAAGTTCACATGGAACATTTACCAAGATAGAAAACACTCTGGGCCAAAAACAAACCTTAACAAACTTAAATGAATTGGAGCCATACAAAGTATGTCCTCAGATCATAACTGAATGAAACTAGATATTAATTATAGAACTACAAGAAAGTCACCATACACTTGGAAATAAAAACTAAATTTCTAAGCAACCCATAGGTCAAAAAAGGAGACTAAAGGAAAAGTAGAAAAATATTAGGAAATATTTTGAACTGAGCAAAAATGCAAATACAACATATCATAATTTGTGTGATGTAGCTAAAGCAGTGCTTAGAAATGTGTAGCATTAAAATCTTATGTTACAAAAGAATAAAGATCATAAGTAAAAAATCCAAGCTTCCACTTTAAAACAACTGAAAGCAAAGAATAAGGGAATTAATGAAAGTAACAGCATATCAATGGAACTGAAAACAGAAAGCCAATTGAGAAAATAAATGAAACTAAGAACTGGCCATTTAAAAGATAATAAGATTGGTACATCTCTACCAAGACTGACAAAGAAAAAGAGAGAGGTCACAAGTCACCAATATCAGGAAGAAACTAAAGAACTACAGTTATGTTGGTGTCTCCCACCAAGCCCGAACTCCATAAGCCACTGAGCTTTCCAACTACATGTTAACCATCAGATTTGGCTACAGGGAAGAGTAGCTGTGTGGTAAGTAGACTTTGCTTTTTGGTGGAAAGCCCCGAGGTGTCTAAATGTGGAGTGGCCAGGCCTTACCTTACAGACCTAGATAAGGAGAGGTTGCGAAGATGCCGGTGCTGTCAAGAAATTAGACCAGATATCCTCTTTTAAAAAATAATTGCAAAGCTCTAAAGGACATAATCACAAACTTCCAATAGTAAGTCATGACTAGGTCCGAATCAGCTTATGGTGTATTTCTTTGGGGGAAATTGAAGAATGAGAGTTAGAAAAATGGGAAAGAAGAGAGAAAACTCATTTTGAAGCACTAGTACAGTTTCTGGAAAGCAGAGCTGAATGGAATTCTATAGTCAAAATAATCAAGACTGACAGATAACCCAATTGGGAGGGGAAAAAATGGGCAGAAGACTTGAACAAACCCTTCACAAGAAATTCAAATGGTGAATAAATACAGGAAGGAGCATTCAACCTCATTACTCATCAGGGAAAAGCAAATTAAAACCACAAAGAGATACCACTACACACCCCCAGAATTTCTAAAATGAGGAAAGCAAACTTCAAATGTCAACAAAGATGTAAAGTAACCAAAACTCTCATCACTCTAGTGCAGAGTATACATAAGTATAACCACTTTGGAGACATATTTGATATTATCAACTAAAGCTGACACATGCATATCCTGTGATTCAGCAATCTCCTCCCCAGGGATATATATTCTAAAGCAATATGTTTGTATGTTCACCGAAATACAGGTACTAGAATGCTCCTAGTGGCTCTACCCATAATAGCCCTGTATTAGTTTACTATTGCTGCTGTAACAAATTACCACAAACCTCATGGGTTACACCCCAACACGCTATCTTACCATCCTGAAGGTCAGGATTCCACATGTGTCCTAGGGCTAAAATCAAGATGTCAGCATAGCTACATTCCCTCTGGAGGAGCTAAGTGTGAATCTGTCCCTTTGCCTTTGCCAGCTCCTAGAGGCCACCTGCCATCCTTACATTGTATCTTCAAAATGCATCCCTCTAACCTTTGTTTCCATCATAACATCTCCTCTCTGACTTTGACTGTCCTGCCTCTGTCCTATAAGGAGTCTTTCAATTACATTGGACCTACCTGGATAATACCTCTTGCCATGTCAGGTTACCATGTAAGGTAACATATTCATAAGGATTAGGATGTGGACATCTTGGCAACCATTATTCTGTCTACCAAAAACACCTATTCAACTTCCTAGCTACTAAAGAATGGATAATTGTGGTTTATTCATATACTGGAACACTACATGTCAGTAAGAATGAAATTTCTCAATGACTTGCAGTATTATAAATGAATCTCATGAACATAATATTGAGTGAAAGAAGGCAGAAACAGATGACATGAGTCTAGGTGTAATAAATACAGAAAGAGGCAAAATTAGTGTATGACAGAAGTCAGGACAGTGGTTACTCAGGAGGTGGGAGTCTGTGACTGGACAGGAATATGAGGAACACTTGGGGATGCTGATGATCCTTTGTGTCTTGATCTGGGAGCTAGTTCATGGATGTGTCCAGTCTGTGAAACCCCCATCGAACTATACCCCTAAAGTACCTGTGCATTTTTCTGTTGTATATTTTACTTCAACGAAAAGTGTAACTTTTTTATTGACAAAGAGGAAGGATAGGGTCCTGTGAGCCTAAGTAGCCCCCAAACTTTTACAACTTGATGCAGTAGGAAAAGTTGAATCTTTAGCATTGGATAGGTAAGACCTAGACTCACAACTCTTTTACTAATTCTCTGCTATTCTATCAACTATTTAATCTTTTTTATTCTTCCTCTAGAAAATGGACATAGTAACACTTCCTGCCTCACTAGATATGTAACATATATAAAGTAACCTATGTGAAAACAAATTCAACGTAACAAGAGCCGAATAAATACTTACTCCCCTCAGTTTTGCTCTTAAGTCTATCTTTCAACAGAGCAAATACACCACAGAAAAAAAATAAAAAACCAACCATCTCAATATCTCTATTTTTCTTTTCATTTTCACTGCCATGATTAAAGTTATTTGTCCAGAATTGTATGAGAAGTTACTCCATACCTGTAAAATTGGGAAAGTAGTAGTTTTCTTTATAAAAACTGCCTATTTCCATATAAAACTTATGAAAATTCATTTACAAAATTGAGCTACGTGAGATCATGAAAGCATCAAGCATCACTTCCACTAGCTATAACATCTGTAGGAAAATTTTGAGGGGAAAGGTAGAAATACAGCCACTCCAGACTTCTATCTACAAAGCAAACACAGCCTAGGGCATTACACATCTATCCTTGTGACTAGAAGGAATGTCTAGAGAGCAAACCAAACTTACACTTCAGTAGGCACCTCTAGTCCTCACTGCCCTGCAGCAGGGCACCAAGCACAAAGATAAAAATAAACACAGGTGAAAAGTGGGTTTCCCTTGAAATATAAGAACATGGCATGTTTGAGATCAGGACTGAGATCTGGAGTCTTAGAGACTGCGTAAAGAGTTTTGGGCACTTGGAATTACTGAGCTTGGTCAAGGTCACTCAGACCCACACACAGTTTGGTTTACAGTCCTCTTCCGAGGGGATTTTAAGTCATGGTTTACATTTCTCATTCCTAGCCAGAGCATTTTATTTGTAGTGCTTGGTTCTTTATCTGTATTTTTTCACCCCCGATTTTATTGCCACGGGTATTATTTCAACATCATTTAATTTTTGATCTAGACTTGACCTACTTTTCCCACCCTATTTTGCACCCCCCACTCTTCTTAGCTCCCCAAACTTCCCGACTCTATCTCTCCCTGAATGCCTTTCCACTCCTACCCCTCCACGCTGGACTGAGTCCTCCCGAGAGCTGCTCGGTCAGCACCTCACTGGGATGCTTGCCTGACTCCTTGAGTCTATACCATTTCATCACACCTTCAGGGAAACCTGAACCACTGCATTTATCACACACGCTCTTTTTGTTTATCTGCCTCATGCTCTAGACGGTGCTCTCCTTCAGAACAACAGCTGTATTATTCACTCCTGCTTCCAAGTGTCTCGTTCAGAAAGTATTCCAGAAACGTTTGTTGAATGAATGAATGTCTATCTGGTAGTCACCAGCTAGAGGAAGCAGCTGAGGCTCTCTTGGGTTTCTCTGTATCTTTAGGTCAGCAGTCTCTTGTTATAACTGTCATGAAATTTCATGTTAACATAATGGTGCTTTATTTACCCAAAGAACTATTACCACGAACTGTTATTAGCCCTTTGTTTTTACTTCTCTCTCCCCTCAATCAGAGCACATTCCTTATTCTAGAACAATCTCCATGATATATTTAGACCTCTCCTATCTATCAAATCAGCGACTTTAAACCAAGTATAAAAAAACTGCTCGTAAGCCTTTCAGGTAACTGGTGAAGCAATACTGTTTTATCCTTATCTTAAAGTCGAACAAAAATCACTTCCCCACAGACCTGAGTGATCATTTGGTTCTGTGTGTACAGAGATTTTTAATAGAAAAAGCTGAAGAGCTGTGAATGGTAGCCAGCCATTATGTGTAAGTAGATTTTTCAGTTTGTGGTGGTTGTTCTTCTTGTTCTCTTCATTTTATTAGAAGAAAAATCTAAATTTCAAAACTGAAAGTTATTCTACTTAACAGTATACAAGCTCAACTGAATTTCATAGGAAAGACAAGGCTTTATGTCAGACATGAGGTCCAATTTGAAAAATAAAAGCAAATGAGATGTCTCCCCCAGCAGAGCTGATGTAAACTGCAGCATGGTAAATCAGTGCTTGAAAGGACAGTATTAAAGCAGTAATCACTTTTTTTCCAGAGAACAGCAGAGTAGTGATAAGGCCAGTCTTGCTCTCATTGGAACTGAACCCAGGCAGTCTGGTTCCAACGCTTCTGCTGCCTCTCAGGAAAACAAGAGCAGTCCAAATGATCTTTACTAAGAGCCTGTAAGAACAGACACAGACCACTCTTTTCATAAATTTAGCAATCACAGGAAAAGAGAGAGATAGGGAAGTTGCATGAAACAAAAGTGGGGCCAAGGAAAAGTCTTTTTAGGGAAGGAGAGTTTTGAGCCTGGTTTTAGCTTGACAGGAAAGAACTAAGGAAAGATTAAGATATGGGGGAGCGAGTGGCAGGTGGCAGAAAGTCCCTCACCCCTGCCAGAAGGCTATCATGCGTGGAATTCAGAAGAGGGATAGACAGACTCCACTTTTCAAGGCTATGAGACTCTGAAACAAGGAAGAGGAATGAGCAGAAAATGGATGAAGATAAAAATAAATTTTGAGTCAGAGAGAAGGGAAGTTGAGAGTTCACCGTATATGGCTTCAAGGATCTCTGTGAATAGGAGGTAATTTCATCTGCTGAGAAGGAGGGAAGTAAAGGGCTGAGGTTTGAACAGTGTAAATAAGGTCTCAGAACACCTGATCTGAGGAACAATTTGTGAAGGTAAGAGAGATACGAATGAGGCTTGCTGAAATTCACTCAAGGCCGCAATGCAAGAGCAATCACACTTGTGCTTTGGTGAGCAAGGCCCTGAGAAAAAGGAGTTTGAGGCTTGACCCTTTTTCTTTTCCATAATTGCTGCTTGATACGACAGAGTTTATTAAAGCTCTCTTGCTTCATTTCCCCTATAAAACAAGTTAATAATCCTTGCCCCCTTCCTACCCCATAGGACTTTAACAAGCATTAATTAATATCTTCAAAGTTGTACCAAATGCCTTGGGAAAGCACTACACAAGGACTTTTTTCATCACTTTTATTATTCTTGCAATTGCATTTCCCCACCCTCTGTTTAGAAGTGAGTCAAAATACAATCTCAATAACTTCCTGCACTTGTTTCCAAAATTTGTTTGCTAACCCCACCTGAAATCAGCCATTGAAGCATCAGATGCAAAAAGAACAAAATCTAAAATGTTGTCCAGATGCTATGAAACCAAAAAAATAATTACTTGAAGTTAAGCCACATCAAAATTTATAGTCTTTACAGAGCTCATTGAGATCTATTCAATACAATGAATGCAAGCTAAGGATTTCAAACTGGCCCTTCCCTCAAAAGAAAAACCATAGCCCTAGTGAAAAATACAACACGATAATGAACATCTTAATGCTCAATCAATGTAGCAATGGCTCAATTCTAAGGCATCCATCATTCCACATACTTTTTCTATCTTCTTTTACTGATACAATCCCAATTCTTTCCTTCATTTTGTTATTCAACAAATTTATGATGATCATTTGTATGTGCAGGCACTGTGTTAGGCCTGAGAATATGCTAGCATCCACCTTGCCACACACACACACATTTCCCCTTTTGGATAATGGTTCTCTCATTCTCTAAAATACTATAGTTCCTTTACTTTCATTTATTTTTGATTAGAGCATAGATAAAATAAAGCTGAAATTCTATACCATCTCCACATTGACTGGGTTGACATTATTTACCGGTATTAAGACATAAAGAGTACAGAGCAGTATCTCTGATATCAATAACTTGCTGACCTTCATCCAAATGACTGCTTTCAAGTGCTAATTAGCCCATGGGTATCATGGGCTATGATATCACTTGTATGAAACATCAGAACTCCATTTTGGGGTAAAGGTTACTTTTCCAAGTTCATTTCTGATAACAGCAGCTACTTGTTACAGGATGTGGTTTCTATGGTGATGTGGAAGCAGTGAAAATTTTTACTTTACATAAAGTTTTGTCCAAGTTTGCTCCTTTGATCTTAACTTGAGACACTATGTGGTCTAGCTGATTCCCATGATACAGGGTTGAGTTTTAAGTCAGTAGAGTTTCTTCAGAATCTATAAAACAAACTTATCTTTTATTCTTTGACATTATCTGACAACCCCCATCGAGGCTATAGTTGGCTGAATGTAGGGACTGGGGTGGGGGAGACAAAAAGGGAGTCCTGGTACAAGGAACAAAAGGAATTTCTCAAAGCTGAAGTCATAGCATTGTCAATACAGTATATCTAGTCCACAGATTTAACATGGCCTATGAATTAGGTTTTGTAGGGTAGGGCCTGCCTTGAACCCCCAAAACAATGTGGAGAGAACTCAAAATTCTTGTGGCCATTCCATAACTGGAAACATCTAGAAGCCTGCATGTGTGGCTATGTGGCATGCTCACAATTCCTTTGACAATTCCCCAAATTTGTATCATCTAAAACTATCAAAAACCCAGTATTTTCTGTGTCTTACATTTGAATCATTGTGTTGCTATGTTTAGGACAATTCTACAATCACTTTAACCCTGATGGAAATCAAGTTCAGATTTTTTCCCAAAAGGTCCCACAAAATAAAATTATCACCAGTGTCCAGCAATTTTGCCCCAATAAATGATAGTAAAAGTGAGGCCAAAGCGAGAGGTCAGAAACGTGCAAATATGAGAACAAATCCAAGAAACCCAGGAAGCAAAGCCAATTATATACCCAACACAGTTTATATATGGAGAAGGCAAGGACTTCCCATGTCCAAATTGTGGCAGACTATTTTCCTATGGCAATAACAGTATGCTTTCCAATCTCCCATTCCACATGCTTTCTTAGAACTTTGCCATTCTCCCATCAACAGGTGAAGTCTATGCCCCATCCCCTTGAGCCCAGGCAGGTCCTTGTGACCACCTTGACCAATAGAGTATATCAGAAATGACACTGTATGACTTCTGAGACTAGGTCATACAAATGTCATACACATCCACCTTGTGTTCTCAGTATGCTCATTCTTAGAACCCAGACACCACATTCTAAGGAAGCCTAAGCAGATCCACATTGGGAAGAACTGAGTTGCTCGCCCATATCCTTAGTTGCCTCCCATATATTTTATATATTAAATTCCCCATTCCATTCTAATGACCTATTGGTCTCTTTGCTTTAATTATCATTGCTTTATAAAATGTTTTAAAACCTGTAAAGGCAAGGTGCCACACAAGCTTCCTTGTCAAATTATATTAGCTAGTTTTAGCACTTCAGTGTCCAGATCAACTGTCGAAAATATTATAATTATATACATGCATATATGCAGGTAAATATATACAGTGTTAGTTTCCCAGAGCTGTTGAACCAAACTTTTATCTTTTTGGAGAACACAAGTCAATCCAGAACATGTATATGTACACACACACACACGCTTTCTAGAAATGTTGCTACCTAAGCGATGAGAATCTCAACTTTTTTTTCTAAATGATTAATCAACTTTCCCCAAACAATAAAATAATTAAGTAACTTCTCTCCCTCTCATTATGGTTATCTGCTTTACCACATATTAAGTTTTCATATATTCTAGGGGCGCCTGGGTGGCTCGGTCGGTTAAGTGTCCGACTTCGGCTCAGGTCATGATCTCACGGTCCGTGAGTTCGAGCCCCGCATCAGGCTCTGTGCTGACCGCTCAGAGCCTGGAGCCTGTTTCAGATTCTGTGTCTCCCTCTCTCTCTGCCCCTCCCCTGTTCATGCTCTGTCTCTCTCTGTCTCAAAAATAAATAAATGTTAAAAAAAAAATTAAAAAAAAAAAAAAAAAGTTTTCATATATTCTATAGTTTGGATTTGAATACTACATTACAATCTATTTTTCTATCTACCTGTCCAAATACCAGATTGCTTTACTTATTACATTTTTATAATGTTTTATTAACTTTCAGAATAAATATCCTCATTACCCTTGTTTTTCAAAATCACATTAGCTATACTTACCTGTTTATTATTCCAGGTAATTTCAGAGACATTTTCTTAAGTTTCACCAAAAATTAGGATTATATTAAAATTGCACTAAATGAATAACCTAGGGAAGGTATAAATTCTCATTTAACATGAAAAATAATTGTCTAGACAGGTAAAGCTGAGCACATAGGCCTGAGATTTTAATTCCCTTTAGACACTGGAAACCTACCTCCCATCTCCTGCCCCAGACTCTTGTTGGATTAACTGGTGGCACTGACCGCTCCTGTCTGCAGTTCATTCAGGTTCCAGGGAGCCTACAGGGCAAGTACTTTATCCTTCACCTTTGTGAGTCCCATCCACAGTGTACCAAAGTTCCCTTTTCTCTACAACCTCGCCAGCATTTTGTTATCTGTTATTTTTTTAATAATAGCCATCTTAACAGGTATGAGATGATAGCTCACTGTGGTTTTTATTGATGCTTCCTTGTTGACTCGTGATGTTGAGCACCTTTTCAAATACCTGTTAGCCATTTGTAGGTCTTCTTTGGAGAAATGTTTATTCAGGTCCTTTGACAGGTGAGTTGTAGGAGTCCCTCATATATTTTGGATATTAACCCCTTATCAGATATATGGTTTGCAAATGTTTCATCCCATTCTGTAGGTTAAATTCCCATTGTATTGTTTCCTTTGCTTTTGTCTGATGTAATCCCACTTGTTCATTTTTACTTTTGTTGCCTATGCTTTTAGTGTCATACCTGAAAAATTATTTCCAAGACCAATGTCAAGGAGCTTTTTCCCTAAAGTTTTACAGTTTCAGGTCTAGCCTTCAAGTCTTTAATCCATTTTCAGTTGATTTTTGTTCAATGTAAGACAAGAGTCCAATTTTATTATTTTGCATATGGATAATTCCATCTTCCCAACATCATTAATTGAAGAGACTGTCCTTTCCTCCTTGTGTATTCTTGCTGCCCTCGTTGAAAATTAGTTGATAGTATATATGTGGGTTTATTTCTGGGTTCTCTATTCTGTTCCATTGATATGTCTGTTTTTATGTTAATACCATACTGTTTTGATTACTATAGCTTTGTAATATGGTTTGAAAGCAGGAATTGTGACACCTCCAGCTTTGATCTTCTTGCTAAAGATTGCTTCAGCAATTTGGAATCTTTTGTGACTCCACGTGAATTTTAGGATTTTTACAATGCTTTTCCATTTCTGTGAAATATCCATGGCATCCTTTCTTAACCATATGATGACACAGGATTGCTGTTACAAATGCCAAGCACTTGTCACTTCTCCCTTCCTGCCACTGCTAAAAAAAAAAAAAAAAAAAAAAAAAAAAAGGTTAAAAAGAAATCAGTATCCTATCAGCTTCCAAACCATTCCACCCCCTCTTTCAGTTTCCTTATCACAGAAATGGACTTAATGAGTTGTTTGTTTTCTCTCCTGCCTACACACTGAACTGGACAACTGATCACCCCAGACAAGACATTTTTCTTTTCCATCTTTTTCTTCTGCCTTCCTCTTCTCCTTTGTTCTTTTGATTTAGAGTTCTATGATGCTTAATGAACAATACACTTCCCAGCAGCCATAAAGCAAGAAAAATTCAGTTAGGATTATAATCACAACTTCAATTATTTACACATGTTAGAAAATATTGCCATTGGGTTCTCAGAGTTATTTACTTTGGTGTTTTGTTCTATTTCGAAGTGCTAAAATATTAGCTCTATTCATTACCAACTGATTGTTTTTAACATGATTCTTCCCCTCCCCTCACCCTGTCTGAAATCCAATTTACAGCCTGCTAAAGGCCTCATAAGTTTTTTATGGATTATTTCCTGGGGTCACATTAATCTGGCTCCTTGTTACTTCACACTAATTTCACTTTGCCACAGTAAAGTAACGAGATTCGATCTCTTAGGAATTAATCCATAGAGACCTCTTAATGAGGCAAAGCCAAAACGGAGCCCATCTACTGTATTTAATTCCCCCAAGCACAGTGGAGAAGAAGGAAGAGGTCGTCCTGCCCTTCTGTGCAGTGTAACCTGGGGCCCCAGTCTGAAAAGAGATCAGGGCAGGAGCAGAAGCAAGCGGAGAAGACACACAGGAAGAGCAGCCAGAAGCTGGGTATGGTGCCAGGCTCAGTGCTTCCCCTGCCTCCGGTTTCCTAGAACCAGGACTATGTGCTCACTTGGGCAGCACATATACTAGAACCGGGACCACTGTGGGTGGGGATGCAGGAAGAGCAAAAAGAAACATCAAAGGAGCTAGATGGGAGGGGAACAATTTTTCTTTGTGTTTACCAAGCATATGTCGACACACAGGACATCTCTCCTCCAGCCTGCTTGCTCCCTGAATGCACTGTTTGCTCCCTTTATTGGCGCTTGTTTTCAGAGAATGTCCTAGTGTTGAGAAGACTTAAAGATTCTGTCCCCCTTTTCTCTTGTGCACGATAACTAGGGTCGTTAAGATGTCCTTTCCCAAGAAGCAAAAACAACAGATTCTTGCGAAGTTTTGCAAAGAGCTGAAGTGAAAAACTTAACATGTATTTGAGAGGAAAACAAACAATTCTCTCAAGTTGTAAACTCAGGATAAGAATAACCTGGATACAGTTCTAATTTTTATGGAGAGTTGATACAGAAAATAGAGTAAGAATTTAAACAGAATATGTGTTAAGAAAATATGGAGAAAATACATGTAAAGCCCCTAGCACAGTGGCCTGATATGAAAAGGAATACATAGGGGGTGGCTGTTATTACTTACATTACTATTATAATCTCTAAGCAAATTTTTGTCGTTTAGCAATAATTGGCCACTGGAAACACATTTAGGAATGTGCTTCATAAAGCACATTCATTTGTATTACTTTATTGAATTTTTACACCCAGCAGGTAAAAAGAGCAGGTAGTATTGTCCTTGTTTCTTAGATAAGGAAACAGGCTATTGAGGTTAAGTAACCCATGGTAATCAGTAGCCCAGAGATAGGACTAGCATGCTTCTCTGAGATCCTTCCTATCTCTTCTCTTCCTAAGTACCTTCCTGAGCAAATGTAAGGGGTTTCCATCTGGGAAAACCTGCATTTTTCCTGCTGTGTCAGAGACAGAAGGGGCAGTGGATGTAAAGTCTGTCTATTCAGGGTTGAAGTATCAGCAAATTCCCTTGGCCAAAAAAATAAATGTCACATTCTCCAACTTGTTTTATCAGCGATAGCACTGACACAATTCATTGATGTTTGTCTATCTTATGCCTGGATCCAACTTTATAACTGGAAGAGCAAAAAAGGTGGGTTATGTACTGAAACCCTTTTCTCCCCCTCAAAAAAGCGCCAACCTATAAAATATCAGTGAAAACAAGGCATCACTTGGGAAGCAGACTCTGTTAGATGGTGGAGAAAATTGCAAATTGCCGAATCTTGACATTAACATGAAGCCAGCATTCAAGCTAGGAAGATTGCGTTACTCCAACTGTTATCTCAGAAGATAATTTCATTTTGTGGAGACATTAAAAGGGGAAGATATAATTTTGAGGGTTTATGAAAGAGATTGTTAAATTGTGGGCTATGGATACGATCAAAATCTATCAGGAATTCAAATCATTGTGTAAGAAAAAAGTTAGAGACTGACTAATATGATAGCAAATTTAAAAGTCATTATAATGATGATGGTGTTCATATGTAGTATAATCAAGGGCAGCTTTGAGTAATGATAATCCAATGACTTGTTCTACACCAATAAATCCACTAACATCACTCAGATAAAATTTAGGCCAAGCTTGAATTGTAAAACTACAGTCTGTAAAGTTCCCAGTTCTCCTCAGTTCACTCATCAGTTCTCCCCAAAAGATTTTAATAGCAAATCATTCATTAATCACTCTTTAAAATGTTGGATGCATTACATGATATACTTTCATCTCTCTTTCATTTAGACATAGTGCCCAATTTACCTTTGGAACTAAAATTAATTTAAAGACTCAAATTCAGTGATTGGGAATTGTTTCTGGCATTTGAATTTGTGTGGTAAAGTGATGGGGGGAAAAAGTGATGGGAAAAAAATCAATAATTGATATGTTTTCCTAGCATTGAATATTTCAAACTAAAACAAACACCTCTCCAAGAAGATTTTCAATGCAAAAAATTCCTTCATCTGAAAGGAGTTCCCCATTTGTTAGAGAGAGAGAAAGCATTGGAATTTTGGCATGACCAATTGTCCCACAAATTTATCCAAACTACAGTAGGAGCTAGTTTTCAATGTGGAGTCTCTGGGACAGAGAAAAGCAATCAAAAATTGAAAATGGATAGTGTCTACTCATGGGAAAAGAAATGTAAATAGTATAAGTTTGGAAAAAAATTCAGCCTCATCAGTCATCAAAGAATAAAAATCAAAATGAGTTTTTATTTCCAACTATCAAATTATTATGCATTTTTAAAAAATGGATAATTGTCCGGATTCCATTCACAGCAAAGGATTCAAGGCTTACTAAAGAAATCAGAATGAAGATCCAGGATCTAGAACAATGACATGGACCCTCAACTGAACTGACTGGAAATAAAGGGTCAGAAAGGTAAGCCAAATTAGAATCTGGGGAGAAAAATATAAATTCAAATACCAAGAAAAAGATAGTGAAGAGAGCAGTAGATCTTGGCAGGGCCAGAGGTAGGGATCAGAGTTAGAGCACAGAGCCAGGAGTTTGTGAAAACACAGTTCTGATACAAATGGACCTCAAAATCAGTGAACAAAGTTCTATTCCTGGGCAAGAAGGAGTAACAAGAACTGAATTTAACCTCTCACCTTAAACAATTAAAATTCCAATAAAATATGTGAAACAATAGTTTTGGACAACTGGTATTATAGGACAGTAATGTCTGGGAGAAGGGAAATCAATACCTACAAGTGCTTAACACCCGGGTAGCACTTCCCGACCACAGCATAGAGATTGAGGACCCAAACAGAGCTTAACAGTCTCCCTGAAATGAGTAGATAGAGTTCTGGATTCAAAGAGCCCAAGGTGGATAAAATTTTGGAGCAGAGTACTAGAGAGGAGAAATCTTTACTGGAAAAGCTCTGGATATATTCAGAGGGTTACTGTGGAATCTTTAGGTAACTACTGATTAGCACATACACGTGAGAAAACTACAAAGGCCAAAGAAAGAACCATCGGAAAAAAGCAGGCAAAACAATCCTCAAGGAAAATACAGGGTGAAGAGGAGTTGCTACCCTCACCAAACAGGGTACAAAGAACTCCCATCACACAAGGTACTGAACAGGGTCCTCAGAAGAATATTGCCTCAGGAGTAGGACCAAATTAACCCTAGACTAAAAGCTGTTATAGATTTCCCTTAACAAAACTGCCAATAAGTAACTGTGTCCTAGAAAAAAAGTCCAAAATTATTTAAATAAATAAAAAACCTAACAACTACACAATATAAAATTGACAATATCTACAATGAATCAAAAATTATCACACATGCAAAGAGAGGAAAATATGGCTCATAATGAGGATAAATGTCAATCAGTAGCAACAGACCCAGAAATGACACAAATGATTAGTAAAAGGAATTAGTAAATTAGTAAATTAGTAAAAAGAATTAGTAAAAGGAAACTAATCAGCCATAGTAAATATACTTCATATATTAAAAAAAGTAGAGAAAAGTCTACTTAAGATGAGATGATGTGGAAAGTATGAAAAGATACAAATCAGACTTGTAGGAATGAAAACATAGTGTCGAAATGAAAAATAACCCTGGGTAGGATTACCAACAGATTAGACACAGCAGAAGCAGTAGATGCAAGACAGAGCAACAGAACTCTACAAAATGAAACACAGAAAAGATACCATGGCAAAAAAGGAATAAACAGAGAATTGGTGAGCTGTGAGACAACATCAAATGAACTAATATGTTCATAATTGAAGTCTCGGAAGAAGGAGGAGACAACAAAAATATCTGAAGAAATAATAGCTCAATTTGATGAAACTGTAAACCCAAAGATTGAAGAACCTGAGTAAACTCAAACAAAAGAAATGCAAAAAGAACTGCATCAACACAAATGATAACTGAATCTCTGAAAACCGTTATCAAAGAGAAAACCATAAATGCATAAAGTTACATAAAAAGGAAGAAAACCAAAAATAACAAGACTTCTCATGACAAACAATGCAACCCAGAAAACAATGCGGATGTGTCTTTAAAATATTGGGGGGGGACTGCCAACCTAGAATTATATAATCAGTGAAACTATCTTTTAAAATGAAGGAGAAATAAAGAGGGAAAAAGGAAAGAGAGAAAGAGACTAGACACAAACATGTCCTCTGTCATAAGAAGGAGAGACAAAGGGACGGATAAATGAAAATGCAAGGAAAAGGGGCCCAATCACATAAATGGTTCAGGAAAAGACCTCCCTGAAGAGGTGACATTCAAAAAGTCCTGAGGGAGGCAGTCATGAGAATACCTGAGTGAAAAGAAATTCGGGCAGAGAGAACAGCAAGTGCAAAAGCCTTAGGCAGAAGTGTGCTTGGTGTGTTCAAAGAAAAAAAAAGGATGCCAGTGTGGTTATATCAGAGGGAAGGGGAGAATAAATAACAAAAGGTGAAAGTGGTAGAACAAGGGTGCGCAAAGAGAAACCATTTACGAAGCAGTTCCCACTGTGCAGTAGAGAAACGATGGGCTTAAAAAGCAGGTCAGTAGATGTGGTAGGCAGAATAACAGCCACCCCAAAATATCACATCCCAATCCCAGGAACTTGTAGTATGTGACATGTCACCTTACCTGACAAAAGTGGTGACCTGCAAATGTGATTAAGTTAAAGACCTTGAGGTGGAAAGATTATCCTGGATTATCTACATGGATCCAGTCTAACCACATGGGTCCTTAAAAACAGAGACCCTTTCCCAGCTATGGGCAGAGGAAGGTGGCACTGTGGAAGCACAGTCACAGAGATGCAACATTGCTCCTTTGAAGATGAAGAAGGATTATGAGCTACAGAACACAGACAGCCTCCAAAAGCTGCAAAGACCAAGGGAGAGGTTTCTCCCTAAGAGCTTCCAGAAAGGAACACAGCCCTGCCAAACAGCCTGATTTTAGCCCACTGAGACCCATGGCAGACTTGCGACCTGGTAAATTTGTGTTGGTGTAAGCCACCAAGTCTATGGTAACTAGTTATGGGAGCAATAGAAAATTAAGTTAGCAGGGATGAAGGTAGAAATGTCACTCTGGCTGCAGTGGAAAAGAACTGACTAGGAACCAGAAGGGGGAAACTGAAGGCAGAAAAGCAGCAACCATCAACGTCATGTTTTCTGTGTCCAGAGTTCAGCTCTCGCATTTGGCCCTTATTTAAAAAGAGTTATATTAATGTACCAGTCATAAAAAGAGAAATTTTCACCATCTTTTTACATTTAGAAGAATAAAACATGCTTATCAAAAGGTGGTATGTGTTGAAAGTCCAGCCAGAAAAGAGACCAACCAGACAGGCTGACTGAAGAAAAGTGATTATAGGAATAACCACTGTATTTAGGATCCCATCAAAATAACTTTAATAACACCACACAAAAGTCACTAGAGATGATTTCTGCTTAGGCAGAAATGTCAAATCACTCCCCATTGAAGCATCTCCAGTGGTTTTTGCCGCGCGCCCATCTGGGGGTAGCACGAGGCAAGGCATGTGAAGTAGGCATCCATCACTAGGGCGGGCTGTCATCTACAGATACTCTTTTTGCTCAATTGGGAGGATTGTCAAGACCACCCCTTGAGTCCCAGCCTCCATGTTTCCAGAACCCTGAAGTCACTCTTAATCTTAGTGAGATCAGTCAATATTCTTTATGCCCACATGGATGAAAGTCATGGCATAACAGTCATTTCATTGAGCCTAACGTGTCTCTACAGATTTTCAGCATCTGGCCTGCATCTGGGCCCCCTCAGGAGGGTGTCGCTGATCACTAGAATTCTTTTCTTCTTGGAGCCGCCTTCACTAGCCCATAAACTTCCAATGTCTCCAGTTCTTGTTCTTCTTTTGTGGAAACAGATTTGTTTTTCTGTGGAAGCAAGATACTGAGAGGATTTAGGAAAAGGTTCCTCCTCATTTACAAATAGGACATATAGGACATAACCAATGCAGCAGAGGACATGGGTTTATGCCATAAATAATCAATCAGTGCCTCCTTTTAGAGAAAGCAGGGTCACAGACAACAATAACTGATGCCAAATTTTGAGCACTACTATGCACCAAGCACTGTGTGTAGCACTCTACATATGGTAGAGGATTTAATCCCAACAATCCCACTTTGAAGAAGGTATTATTATGTCCACTTTAAAGATGAAGAAACCGACCTGAAAAGCTTAGACAACTTGCCAGAGTTCTCATAGCTAATATATAGCAAAGTGAGGATTCAAACCCAGGTCTGTCTGACTCCACTAGGCTGAAGCACTCTGGCAGTTACTAAAGAGAACTCCAGGATCCCCTGACATCTCTGTGTCATGTTCAAGCACTGGAATGCCAGGTTGAAACACGTACAGCCTATAATGGAACTCAGATGCCTTATGTAACAACTGCTGCCTCCAACAGTCTCATCGAGAAAAGTATCAACACATTTTTGCACCTGGAGCTATGGGTGACAATGAGACCAAATTATCTAGAAATAAAGAAGAACCCAGATTTTATTGGAGAGTTTCATTTTCAACTGCACTGGCACATTTGTATTTCTATAAACCTGGCTGTTTCCTCTCATATATCCACACCTCCTGTGAACCCAACCTTTTGGTCCGTGCAGTCAGTGATTCTTACCCTTTGAGTCACTTCTAGTGATGTAAAATCCACCCAGATCACTATCAGTAACTTAAGCACTAATCCTACCAGTAGAAAATATAAGTCAAGAATGAGTGATTTGGTGGAGGACAAACTTGGGTTTCAAATCCCAGCTGTGTCACTAACAAGCCCTACACCCGTGGGTAAGTCACAGCTTTCCACACCTCAGTTTTCCCATTTGTAAAACAAGGATAGCAAAATTTCAGAGTTGTAATAAGGATAATGAGGTAATGTGAATAAATCTCTTAGCACAGTGGCACATAGTAAGCAGTCAACAAATGTTAGCTATTAGTCCTATTGCCACATAGCTCAGGACACAAGTGGCAATTAAAACCAAGGACAAACAATGCAGACCAAAGCAATGAGCCCTTCACTCGCTATGACTCCAGAGAGATCTTAGCAGCCTGTGTGCCTCAGAACTGAGCTGAAGCTGGGCAACACAAAGAGGAAGGCACAACGTCAGCATATCTAACATGTGTCCATACATCCCCAGGTGTTGTACTCCATCCAACTAGTCATGGCCTGTCACACTAGGCTCCTCTCCTGCCCCTGTTCCCCTACTCCATTTCAGTGGTCCCTCCAGTGGGAGCATAAGGAGATGGTCCATGAAGATGATTCATTGAGGTGAGAAAAGAAAATATTAGGATTTCCATTTATTATTTCATGGTCAGTTAAATTTATATTTAATATATTTTAAAATACAGTAATCTACATGAATATTTGTATTGAATCTAAAAATATACAGACAAAATATTTGGGATACATGCTCAAGTTTTCTTTTAACTAACAGGGAGTGAAATCTGAAAAAACTTGAAAATTAAGAGTTCTGTCCAGTTCTTAAAGGGATACAAAGTTATAAGCACAAGTGCCTTATAAGCACAAGTGCCTTACAGCCCGTGCCTACCTGCAGGCCATGCAGATAGGTGAAATCCAGGGGCTAAAGGGTGCAGTAAAGAAAGTAGAAAAGTAGACCGCTCCCGTCCTGCCTTCTTCACACCAGTTTGAACATCTGTAATTACTTTTTTTAATAATATCTGCTGAGCAAGACAAGATGGCAGGCATCATTTGGCCCAAAAGGTCCAGGTGGGTGAGCTCTACCTCACTGCTAGCAGCTGAGCACTCGATGGTCCCTACTGAAGTGTTCCTTCTAGAAGTCAGCTCAGAGCCCTAACCCAGGTCCTCAAGGTAGCTTGGACTGGGACTGGGACTCAAAATTCCTGGATTCAAATCCTAGCTCTGCTCTTTACTCATGCGACACGTCACTGGGTAAGTCATTTAACCTGAGATTCAGTTTCTTCATCTCTTTGTGGAATAATAATACATATCTCAAAGGGTCACTGTGAACTCGAAGTGAAGTGATATATGCCCAAGGGCTTCAATGATTTCAATCACAATTGAATCTAAACCATTCATCTCTGTGGCAGCTTAGTTGAGAACAGTGATGCTTTATGGATTAACACTAGTCAATTGTCTGCTGTGTGGAAGAGGAAGCAGAAGTGCTTCATATCATCCTGGATGGGAAAATCCAATAAAAGGAAGAATTTATGGAACAGAACTAAAATCTGCACTGCCTTTTCAAATCATGGATTCACCATCACAGACATTGTTTAAGATGAGGCTGTATGTCTAGAGATTTTGTAAAGCAGACTCATTTTGAGTGAGAAGTCTATAGTATACAACTTTCACCTTACCTTCACACACCAGAACTATCATTCTCACCCAAATAAAATGAGAATCAGTAAAAGAGCAACGCAATGGCCAGTAATTTTAGGCCCTCTGGCAGGTCAAGAGGAAGAATACAGATACTTGCATACAGAGGTACCTTTCGATATCCTGCAAATTATACAGCTCCCTAATTCATCCACATGAGACCTGAACTGCCTCCTAAAGGTCCCTCAAATTCCTACCATGCAGAGTTAGTTGTTCAACAGTTCACTTAGCTTGCTGTCCAAGACCACTGGACTCATCCCTACTTACAGAGATGTCATTCTGGAAAGACACTGAAGAGGAACAGATCGTATTAGTATCAAAACTATAAGCAATTCATTCACAAATATTTTCTCTCCAGCCCAAACCTTGCCTTTGAGGGTCAGACCCAAGAAAGAGTCCACCTATAATTTAACATCTAACACCAATACTTCCTAAAATAAACTTACCATCCTCCCCTCTTCCCCACCTTCTAGCATTCCATCTCTGTAAATGGCACCACTATTCAGTTATTTTCCCATTCAGAAGCCTGGAGTCATCTTTGTTCCCACTTCTTCCCTTCCTCCCCATATCCTGTCATTTTCACATTCTGAGAACCTCTTGAATATATCTACTCCATTTTCCTCTCTTCCACCACTCAGTATATTAGACCAAGCACCTATTGTCTGTTGCCAGGACTATTACAGTACTCCCTAGTGGTCTTCTTCACCCACTCTTGCCTCTCCCGTTGTTTACTATATGGACTTCTCATTACCCCAAAAACAAAACTTCAAAATGAGCTACGAGGTGCTGCAGAGTCTGATTCTAACTCACTGATCAGCCCATCTTCGTCCTGCTCCTTCTTTCCCTTCACTCCAACCAGACTGACTCTTTCAGTTTCATGCTTCTATCCATCACAGGGTCTTCTCCCATGCCCTTCCCTCTGCCAGAAAGACTCTTCCCTCCTTGATGTGTCTTGTTGGGTTTTATTCGCCCTTCAGATCACTGCTTAGGCATTCTTTCCTCAAGGAAATCTTCTGTTACCTCTATGACCAACTCAAATTGGCCTATGTTAGGCTCTTAAGGCATCATGTAGCGCTTGTCAGATATGAAGTTGTATATTTGTGTATGACTATTTATATTGTTGTGTCTTTCCCTAGTAAACTATAAAATACACAAAGGCAGAAACTGGCATTTTTTTTCACCACCAGGTTCCAGAATGTTCAACAGGGGCCTGGAATATAATAGGTCCTTGAGATAAATAGATAGATAGACCGACCAATAATGATGAGTGAAACTAGTAATAAATGCCATATATTCTTGTGCAAGTGACTTCATCTCTCCAGTTCTGATTTTAACTCTGTTAAAATTTGGGATTAACAGGGGGAGCAAATGAGAAATGAACACAAAAAGGAATTAGAACTGCCTGAAACTGCCAACTACTCAAATTCTGTAGTTCCAAAATGCAAAAACTAATAATAATAATAATAATAATAATAATAAACATTTAATTTTAGAGAGAGAGTGGGGAGGGAGAGGAGAGGGGCAGAAGCAGAGAGAGAGAGAATCCTAGGCAGACTCCACGCTCAGCACGGAGCCTGACATGGTGCTTGATCCTACCACCCTGGGATCATGATCAAGCCAAAATCAAGAGTCAGATGCTCCACTGACTGAGCCACCCAAGCACCCACAAAATACAAAAAACTTTTAATTCTAATGAAATAAAATATCCACAAAGAAAGCTGTGCTCATGCTGAGCTCACAAATACATGCTTTCTTCCCCCATAAATAGAACCAACAGATGCTATCTGCAAGGCCCACAGCACATCTGTGCGGATAAAGCAGCAGCACTTGAAGTGTCCTGGGAAACAAGTGATTTACATGTTTGCTCTCTGACGTGCACACCCTCACACGTTGTTTCCAGAGAGCCCTGAAATGGTCACATTCAGAGAATCGAGGCTGTGGTTTGGGATGTATTCTTCAAGTTCACCTTCAGTCAATGTGTTTGAGAAATATTCATGTGAAAAACAATTTTAAAGAAAGAATTGCTGGCTGGAGGGCTTCTTCCCTCCCCGACACCCTCCCTTTCTCAAGCTTTCACATTTAAGTGTTGTCAAGTTATCATGCACTAACTAATCAAAACAAAGGGAATATGAGAAATGTCTAAAAGTTTTATGCCAAGTATGAAAACTGCCTGAAGGATGTGGTGGCACCAGCCATTCAAAAGACTCAACTTCTTACTGACAAAATAAGACTTTGATGTGCTTACAGTGTTTCTTCTGAGGATATCAAAATCTTTTTCTTTTTTTAGGTATTTAAAAAGGTTACCTGGTAAGGAGTTTTCTTAAGTAAGGTGGACAAACAGGCATATAATAGGCATATAACGTACTTTTTTTAAAACAAGACAGTAGCTGACATAAATTGAAAGTGATTTCTTTATTCCCACAAGAGACAATGCTAAGAGGTGGGAATGGGAATTATTTGCTCTGGGAGCCCTGGCCACAGAACAGTTTAATCTAATTTGCATATGAGACTGGGAGTTCCTGGAATTGCATTCCCTTGTGGCCCTTACACTCCCACCCCTATTTCCACCAATGACTACGTGCTGCTTTTTATGGTAACTGAACATGAAGCTTAGAAAAAGCAGCAAAGTTCAGCTAATCACATAGAAAACCCACCAAATATACTATAAAATGGTGACATCTTCAAGAACCTTTGGAAGTTACTGAAATAAACACGGAATACTGTATCTACTGACAGCTAAGCCAAAAAAGAAAAAAGTTAATGTTTCCTACTCAATATATTTTCTCCTTTCAAAATTCAGACAACTTCGCCCTGCCACACCCAATGACTTGTGACTGGTTCCAAACAGTGACACCAGCTGATGAAAGATGACATTCTTGCAACTCTTTCCCTCAAAGGACTCATGGTGAGATGGCCCTTCTCCAGTAGACTATATGCTTCATCATCTGTGTCCATCTTTCTGTCCCTGGAGAGGCAAGTTCCAAAGGGAAATCATCTTTCCGAGGCAGTTCTGGATCAAACCTTGGGAATTAAAACCAGGATGTGCAGATCAGCCTGGACTGCTGGCTACCCCCTCGGAAGCTGAGTCACTGACCTGGCGGTTCATTTAATCGCTTGGAAAGTGGTTACACTGAACAGGACATGTAGTGATTAGTAATTCAGACTGGTCTCAGAGCTTCGTGTTTTTCACTGTGAGACGCCAACTGCAGCCTCTCTCTTGGAGTCAACAGGAAGTAAGAATGGCAAGCCAAATTTGACACCACTTGATGTAACCGGGGATAGACTTCAGCCCTTCTTTCTCAACCCAATAACACAGAGATTTTGAAAGTGAGTCCTTCTAGCTAAACATATCAACCAAGTACCCGGGCAGAATAAAGAATTAAGAATTGAAGAAAATCCATTCTGATAACTCAGATTTAACCCTTTACTCTTACCTGGCTTCCATTTATTTAAAAAAGTGAATTTTAAAAAATTATTTAATTCTCAGATACAGGGCTGAAGATGGTATGAATGAAAAGAAATAATATTTATTAAATAAGCTATTCCTCACACCAATCAGAAAAAGACTGTGACAAGGCAAACACAAACTCTATTTTCCTGATTGTTTTTTTCATCATGCTGCATCATGGAATATCCTAAACCAGGCACGGTAAGACATGGCCACTAGCCAAAGTGAAACAAACAGATTTTTATGAAACATTTCCTATTTCTGGTTACAACTCCTGGTGCAATGATTGGTTCATGTTCAGCTATTTCCAACTATACTTGTGGTTCTAGCAAGGAGACATAAAATTTGATCATTTCACATGGTATATTTGGTAAAGGAAACTAATGTGGTTGTCTTTAAACTCACCCCTATTTTTGCTCTGTTTTCTGTCTTTCCTCTCCAATTCATCCTATACCTGGTCCCCAGAGTACTCTTCCTGAAATATAGCTTCTGTGCATTTATTCATTTGAAATTGCTTGGACCCTGACTGCATGTCAATGGTCACTTAGCTGAGTGCAGAAAAGAGAAGACAAACATGATGGTCTTGTACTTGCAGAGTTTATGGCCAGTGATATGTCCCTAGTCAAAAGTCTTCTGGTTCTCTCTGGGAGTGTAAGATCCAGTTTGAACTTTAACTTGATATTCTTAAACTCCTAAATTTAGCCTTCACCAGAAGTATCTTCTCTTAAAGTGCCCACTGTCAAGCTCACACTTTTGATTCTCCATCTCTTAGCCTCAAGGGTCCCTTCCTTTGCATACCCAAATTACCTTAAAACCTAATTCACTTACTTTAACAAAACCATTTCTGATCTCCCCAGTCTTTCCCCCTTCTTACGTTCCAATAGCCCATTTTATCTTTACCAATTTTTCAGCTTGACACTATCTCACATAGCCCGTCCCATAAAAAATTCAGCTGTAAATGCATAAATACAATACATAGATACAAACATACATGCATACATACCTACGTGTTAAGGAAAAGGGAGCTGGATTTGGGACATTCATTCTGTACTGAAATGTGGGCCAAGTGCTCCATTGGTGTCATGAAACTGGGATTTTTATTTCACAAGAAAAAGGTCGGGGTGGGGGGGAGGGGCTGTGTCCCAAGCCATTTTATTAGAAGGAAAATAAATTTCTCATGTAATCCGGATAGTATGATCTTTAGAACAAAATTAATTCTTACCATAGGAAGCTTTGCTTATATCAAATTCTTCATGAGAAAACAGTAACTCCCTGAAATAGAAGCCCTGGCTCTTTCCCCACACCCCTCTGCAAGGTCCCAGAGTTTCTCCTTCCTGCTCCTCCACCCTAAGCCTCCACTACTCACACCTCGACATCACCCCAAGGAGACATCAGACATAGCACCTCCCCCCTTTCTTAGAGTCAAAAAAGGTTCAGTGGAAGGAAAGTCTACCAAGGGCTTCTTTTTGGTAAGGACAATGGAGTATCCTCAGGAAGGAGGACATCAAAATGTGGAAGAATCAAACAGCAAAAGTCTCCTGGTGCAAAGGAAAGTGGGGGTAGGAGTGTCCATGTGGAAAACCCTTGAAAAACCTAGGCAATATGGCCCCATCAATTCATGTGGAACAAAGAATTAAGCTGTCTAGGGACCCGGTTCCTGATTCTCCCATCTCTTCCTCATGATCTAGGATGCTGAGGAAGTTAGTTACCCAAACTTTTCAGTAAAAAAGAAAAAAGAAAGAAAAAAGACCAACAGTCACAAGTGTGGATTAAACCACCAAGGGCTATCCCTGTACATTGCTGCTCATTATAAATCACTGGAAAAGACATCCCTGACAGTGACTAGGAGTCTAGGAAATTGCAAAGCTGAATGCCACCCTGCTCCCCAGCCTCACTCCCGACTTCCACCATCTCCAGCAGATATCCTGAGGGCTGAGGTACACATATGCAGGTTCCAACAGTGGAGGAGCAAAGACTTCCTTTGATTGTGGAAAACTAGGATATTTAAAAAGAAGCCTACCTTTGACTCTATTTCTGTGTCTCTCCACTTGACCACTGATGTTTCAATCACAATGTAAATAGTTCCATCTGATGAATAATCTTCAGTCTTATGAATTACTGTGTCAAAATAGTTTCTTAAAATATGTCCTGAATAAGTGTCACTTTGGAAGAAGTACTTATGAGCAGCTACTCTAGCCAAGCTATATTTCTTTTTTTTTAATTTTTTAATGTTTGTTTATTTTTGAGAGAGAGAGAGAGAGACAGAGAGAGAGCGCAAGCAGGGGAAGGGCAAAGAGAGAGGGAGACACAGACTCTAAAGCAGACTCCAGGCTCTGCGCTGTCAGCACAGAGCCCAACACAGGGCTCAAACTCATGAACCCGGATCATGACCCGAGCTGAAGTCGGACACCGAACTGACTTAGTCACCCAGGCACCCCCCTTCCCCCAGCTATATTTCTACCTATAGATCACAGAGGCCAGCCTGACCTTGCAATAATTTTAATTTCTTCTTTCTAGGATCCCCACAACTTTGAAGCCAAGTGTCATTCAACTTGGTACACAAACCAAACAGTATCAAGCATGTGGTATATCAATAGTTACACCCTTTGTCAGGTATGCCTGCCATAGTCATTTAATATATGTGCCAGGATTCACTAGGTCCTTAATCACTTTCTTTATCTGTAAAACAAATAATAATACATACCCACAACCATAACGTTCTAAGGATAAAATGAGCTAGTATGACCGTATGTATTTAGACCAGGCATTAGAAATTTTTCTGTTAAAAAAACAATGTATTTTAAGCTTTACAGGTCATACAGTCTCTGTCTGTATTCACCTCTGTCACTGTTGAGCAAAATTAGGCACAGACCAATGACTGTGGCTGTGTTCCAATAAAACTTTATTTACAAAAGAGGTGGTAAGCTGGGTATGGCCCACAGACAGTAGTTTGATGGCCCCAGACTTAAAGGATAAGCGTTCAATACATTTATTATTCTCATACATGTTATCCCAATCAATAATGACAGTTCTGCATTTTCTCACTTTGCTTATCTTTTCTAGTAATATCTATAACTGAATTCCAAATACCTCAACTTACCTATTATCACTGTGGCCACTGATGAAGACAGGAAAGTAGGAGGATTTTTATCTTGCTTATACATGCATATCATCTAGTGGTAGAAAAGTGTCATTGCAAGATTTTTTTTTTCCAAACGTCCCTGAGCTTGTTCTAGCACATCCCTGGTAAGAAGGCAGCTTCCACAGTCTGCCCACAGTGGGCATCTGCAACTAAACTACCAAGACCAGTTTGATCCACCTGGTTTCAAGGACCTTTCTAATGGTCCTTTGATGGGGGTTCTTATAACTCAAGGTTTTATGTAGACAACACAAAGTGTTCACTGAGGTGGGGGGGTGGGGAGTGAACCTATTTAAGAAATAAACTATTATTTATTAATCAATTAACTATGTTACATGTTGTGTGTTTAATGATACTAACAAATACTTCAGAAAAACAATACAGTGTATGTATGTTTTCATCTTAAAGTTAGCCTTCACTAAAGTATGAATGAACCCTTAGCATGAAGTAGAGGCAACTCTTTGAATCCAGGTCATAGTTTACTCTTACATCCTTGGTCTATAGAATCTAGTGATCACCTTCTATGCCTCATACTTGCCTACATGCCATGCTGACCCATACCACTCTTGCTACTGCCACTTATCACTGTCAATAGCACTAACCATTGAGAATTCTCAGTCTCTCTTTCTACAACCATGCAGAGGCTAGAACTTAAATAGATAATGTTTTCACAAAAGCCAGCATGCT
This sequence comes from Panthera uncia, assembly GCF_023721935.1. Classification (NCBI taxonomy): domain Eukaryota; kingdom Metazoa; phylum Chordata; class Mammalia; order Carnivora; family Felidae; genus Panthera; species Panthera uncia. The sequence goes on along the minus strand of NC_064812.1, from coordinate 22,596,771 downwards.
AGAAATCTGGCTCTTCGTTCTAAATATTTTCTGCAGAGATTTTTTTCAATTTTTTAATGTTTATTTATTTTTGAGAGAAACAGAGTACGAGCAGGGGAGGGGCAGAGAGAGTGGAAGACACAGAATCTGAAGCAGGTTCCAGGCTCTGAGCTGTCAGCACAGAGCCCGAGGCAGGGCTCGAACCCACAAACTGTGAAATCATGATCTAAGCCAAAGTTGGACACTTAACCAACTGAGCCACCCAGGCATGCCTAAATGCCATTTTTAATAGAAAAAAAAATTGTCCAGTTCTATATTTCCTTGATGTGTCTCCCTCATTAAACAAAAGTCTTTTATGGACATTTGGGGGGGGTTACTTTATAAAAAGAAGTCTGACCTGTAATAGTCTGATTTTTTTTCTTCCCATGGAATCAATAAGAAATCATTGGGTTTATATCCCATTAGCAAGTTCATATCCCAGCAGTGGGCATGGCTGAGGGATGAAGTTGGGATGCTTTGTCAGTATTGTCATAGAGACAGCCTCTTGTTTCTGCAACCCACCTCACCCCCAGATGGCTCTGTCTATTCCTCTTCTTCCTGAGAGGCTTAAGTATGGTTTCTGAAACCTTCTCTTACCACCAGCACCACCACCACAACCAAAGAAGCTGGCTAGCCTTTGGACTTGCTTCCCTATCTTTCTTCTGATACTCTCACTTCCTGAACATCTGAGCTCTTTTCCCTTCATTCCTATTGCCTTGACTTAGAAAGATCTCCTTCCTCTGCTTTTGAGGAAATTCTCAACTCCATTCTACATTTCCAACCAAAAATCCCAGTTTTGTTTCTCCCAGATCTTGAAGCTGACCAAAAAAACTGGATTGAATTGGCCACTGAACTATTTGGACTCTCTTTGTGATTTTTGGCTACTTGCTCTTCCTGGTAGTTTACACCGACATGTCATATTTTCCACAGTGGTCATGTAACATGCCCATTCCTCCTTACTCCTACCTTGGGACTCACCCAGCTAAGTTTTAGGATGCTTTTGGGATTTATGTATAAACAGAGGTTTGGGCATTAAAATAACCCAGACAAAACTCTTACAAGGCCATAATTCTGCCTCTGGCTACGATAGAAATTGGCTAAGAGATCACTGGACATCTATTTGCTCATAAAATATTAGGAGGTTGGACTCAATGAGCAATCAAGTCCCTCTCAGCTGAAATAATCTATCATTCTAGATGTACATTACATTATTTTGAAAGAAGCCACCAGGGTTCTAATTACAACCCACTCATCCTCATTTAAGGTAAAGTTGGGAAATAGGACTTTGCAATATCTGGTTCTGTCAACCTTCTACCCTCTGTTACCAATATCTTGAAACTATAAAGTTCTTACTCTCATTATTTGGGTTGGAATAAATTCTTCACTTTTGGCATTGTTTACCATTTCTTTCATACATACCCTTAGTATTGAAAGATCATCCAACATGGATTTGAAATTGTCCAGTTATAAATCCTGGACCTGATTCCAGTTGGGGTCTTCCCTCCCACATCAAACTCCTCAGGGCCCACACCCAGGGGGTGCCTGGATTTAGCATGGACTTCATTGCCCTCCATCTTACAAAGGATCTGGGGATCCTTCTGATGCTATATAGCTTTCCTTCAATTTCAGAATTTCTGTTTCCAAGTTCTACAAGAAAGAGATATTTTTGAATATTTATTTGTGGCATATATCCTGCTTATGCCAGCAGATGCGTCAAAGATACCGCAACTAAAATAGGATTTTTATAGAAAAACAGAATTTAGGGCCTTAATTAATTGCTGACATCATATGTACTCCCTTATAAAACTAGCTATTCAAAAATGACTCTGCTCCCTTCTAGCATAATTTACCCCCTACCCCTTCATTCTTATTAAGGACATATGTACAGAAACAGGATCTGTGCCTGGTCAGACTTCTTCCATGCCAGCCGCTCATTCCCCAACTGATGTTCTAGCCCTCCCTTTTTCACATCACAATTGGGTATTGTTCATGAGTACACTCTTCCAGGAACAGATTGTGACTTTAGGTGGTGCAAGAACAAGGCATCAGAAGCAAATGAACTCTTAGTTAGACAAGATTGGGACCTTACCACAAATGTCCTCAATAAGACACAAGAGAAAAAATAAACACAAACAGAAATAAAAATAACAGAATAAAAGGAGAGGGAAAATGATTTTAAAGAAAATTTGGAGCCAAGTGTTTTTCAAAGACATGTCAGCTATTTTATAGGATGTACACAAATTTTCCAAATTTTCATTCTCAATACAGAATCTACAAGGGAGACCCTTATAGATTCAGCCTAAATTTTTAGGTTTATTCCTCTATGTTTCCTATACATGCAACCTGTGTTCCAATAAAACAACTATTTTACTACTTTTTATTCCTAAATATATTTGTATACCATTACTTGTATTAATCTCACCACCTGAACGCCTATTCTCAGCCATAAAGAAAATCCATGCATTCTTCAAGGCCTTTCTCAAATATCACCCTCCTCACCAAGTCTTATGATATAAAGTAAGGATAATGAGCAAGCCACGGAGAGATCAGATTAGATGTTGCAGATGGACTCTGCCTAGTAATTTTTTTGGTGGTTTTAATTTTGGAAGCAGAGACAAAGAGGACTTCAGAATTAACCCATAGAGACAAAGCCTATCAGAGAACTTTCTAGAACTGTATTGTTCCTTGATGGTGATTTAGTTAACTACTTCCTAAAAATCATTTTATATTGTATGTCCAAAATCATGCACTTCTCATAATCATCAGTATGATGGTCTTAGAGTATGTATCAGGAAGAATGCCAGGTACAATGGCAAACACAAATACATGCAAATAAAAACTAAAGGAAACTACAAAGAGAAAATAAAGTATCTCAACTGGGAGGGCTACATTTTATCCACACTTCCCATGTTCAGGCAGTCTGTTAAGCACTTTACATAATACCTAATACAATGAGCCTTCACTAAAAACAAAAACAAATTAAAAAAAAAAAAAAAAAGCCCTATGAGGCTTACCTAACCTATGGAATATCTTCACTTCTAACAATTAGGGAAAGGGGTTCTGGAACTTGCTCAAGGTTCCACAGTTAGTGTGTGAAATCCTAGGTCAATCCAATTCTAGATCCTAAATTCTTAGCTCCTCCTCCTCATTGGCTTCTCCATCACATCCCAGAAGCAGGCCAGCTATTGTCTCATCCCACCCAGCATGTTCTTTCAATCTTTGTACACCCAGAGTTAGCTGCAAATTCATGAATTTGGGTCAGCCATGAGTCAAGAGTGCTTTAGAAACACTGGTCCAACAGATAAAGCTCTAAAGACAGTTGGGAGCCTTCAAGTTCCTTCCCCGTTCCCACTCCCACCATGTTCCCTCATTTCAGCCATTTACTTCTCACCTACATAAACTACACGTGCTCCTCTCATTGCCTGAAAAGCTTGTGGAGAACAGCTACTCCTGTATATTTCCTCTTTAAGCCTTTCTGTCTTGCCAGGCACAATTTCTTCTTCTGAATATATCTGAAACATCCTTTTATACAAGCCCCTTTTAGCTTTACCAGTTCACAGAACTTTAATTTCTTGTTCACATTTCATGTCTCCCACTACCCTGGGAACTCTTCAAAACCTAAGCACTCTTATTTATCCCAGCTCATCAATGCTTAATAACATGCACTGGATAAATGAACACATTAAAAGATGGATGTTTTACATATATACAAACATATATCTGTTCAGAACTCTGAGTGTCAGAAAAAGCTTGATGCGTCAATTCAATGCATAATTTTTAGAAATTTGTTATCTGCGTTTAACAGGTTTTTTTTAAATACATTTCTCAAAAAAATGAGATAAATTCAAGTATCTCTGCTCTCCTATTTGAGAAACATGGCTCTCATCACTCTCATGGGAGACACAATCAGAAATGAAAAGTGGAGAAGCAGTTGAATAAACATGTATTGAATTGAACTGTATGTAATTGAACTGAATTACACTGAAAGGCAGTCTTAGCTTCCACCCATGGAGATCAGAGAGCTATTTGGGTGGAAAGTCTACCCAGAGAAAAGAAAAGGGCTCTGTGTGGGATCAAGAGCTCTGGGTCAGGACTTCTGGACCCTGGCTGCACATTACCATCACCTGGGGAGCTCTAAGAAAATTTGGATACATGGTTTCCACCCTAGGGCATCTAATTTAATAGGACTGAAGTGGGGCCTTGGCATCAGTATTTTTTAAAGCTCCCTAGATGTTTTTAATGTGCAACCAGCCCTGAGATGACTCCTTGGAAGCAAAGTGGTATAATTTCTGTGTCTCACTGGAGGGGGAGAGGAGGAATAGAAATTTGGTGTCTGGTCCTGGGTCCACTTGCATCTCATTTCAGACTCTGTGAGGCAAGATTCTACACCTTCCAACAATCAGCGCAGCAGGAAAGCTTGCCTGCATCCGTAACCTCCAGAACTTGTGTGATGAGAGGGAAGGAGGGAGGGTCCCTTACAAGCATATCAGATCCACCCTGTGGTACAATAAGTCAGCATTTTGATGGTGATTTGGCTCCTATCAAGCAGCTCTTTTCTGCTTTTGTTGTACACGGTTGACGCCAGGTAAAAAGATCCCAAAGAAAACACTTGGGAAATGCTGTGATACAGCCACAGCTGTGCCTCCACAGGAAAAAACTGCCTGAGGCTTCCCCCTTTTCTGTAAGGCTTCTTCAGCACTTTGTTTTCCTGTTTGGAAACAAATGAAACTGAAAAGTTTCAAGATGCTTTGCTACAATTACACAATCTTTTCCCCTTCTCTCTCATCCACAGCCTGCAAAACAGCAGCCCCTAATCTTCCCGCCAGAGCCACTGGACCTTTCCCAGAAGGTCGTTCTCTCCCTAAAGCTGCCGCTTCACAGCAAACTCAAAAACCACTTGGCTTCCCTGCTTAAGTGTTGTGTTTTTCTGCTGTGTTTCCAAAAGGCTCTTGGAGATTTCATGTTTGTATTTTCCCTTTTCCTGGCTTCATGTTCTCCTATGTAAATGAAGAAAGCTCTTCCAGTAGGGAAGAACAACACAGTTGGAGAGTTTGCTGATTTCATACACATTTGCTCTCATTTAAAGTAACTTTGCATATAGCAGCATTCTGTACTGCTTAACGGAAATCCAGAACAATTTAAGAAAAAGCCTTTTAAAAATCAATTCCAATAAAAGACAAAGCAAATTAAAATGGAACCATACAAATTCATCTGAGAAATACTGTAGCCATATTGGTGAATGTTATTAAATTTTATTTATTTCAGCCTTTTGTTTTTCAATCATTAAATATGCAACATTTCCCCTGCTAAATCTTTTTTCATATAGACACTTCAGATTTGACAACTGCTTCCCTTTTTTATGATTATGTTTATACATTTACCTTTCAGTACTACCTGAAGCCCATACCACCTCCCCTCAAATTAGAAAAGGAAAAACAAAATCAAATGGTGAATATCAGGAAAGCCATAGCCAGAGATTTCCTATTGGTTCTGTCTTTTCCAGGGCCAAGACTAGGTGAAGAGAGTGAAGCAGTAAAGGTGCCCCTGTAAATTTTGTGCCCAAGGCTAGTTTTGGTCCTCCCTTAAAGACTAGGAACCAGTCATAGAAATTGACACAGCAAAGCGCTCCAGGAGTAGATGTAATCAGACTCTTTACATTGGGGAATTGAGAGCTCTGAGTCTGGGTATTCCTGTGTATTGGCAATGGAACTAGGCCAAACAAAAAGGTTAGTATGATTAACTTCTCAGGGATCTTGGAGGCCCTTGAAAACTCCACTTGAGTCTGCAGATTGTGTCTAGAAGAAAAGCAAGGTCATGTGACTTAGGAGGTATTGTCTGAACAAAACCAGAACTCAGCCCAGAATGCTGCACTACCCTGCCTGCCTTAGGAATCAAACTCATTCAGTTCAATTCAACAAGATATTTGCTGATTCCCTCCCAGGGTCTAACATTGTGCTTAGTGCTATGGTACAACTACGAATAAGACAGCCTTAACCCTGTTCCTACAGACTGCCCTGCCTGGTGAAAAAGGTCAAAACAGGCTAAAAAAAATTAAAAAGCAATGATAAGAGTGCTGCAATAAGAGTAGTAAAAGAAGAGCCTCAGCACAGAGGGAAGGGCTCCTGATCCTGAGAAGACCCTCCTCCAAGTGATGCCACAGAAAAGGAGGAATTGGTATATGCAGGACCCCACTTTCATGCATAAACTAAGATTCTAAAAGTCTGACAATGTGTGTGTGGCTAAGGCCTCCTGCAAAGCACAACTTGAAAACATACCTCAGACCGTCTGCATTGTGCAAATACTGCCTGCCATCTCCACACCCCTGTCAGTAGGACATGTGCTTTGAGTTGTTTTAACAGTAGTAATTATGGCTCACACTCAGCTATCTACACCCTCTAGTCTGGCTCCATTGGTGACCAGGGACGAACATTTGTTAAACAGCTGGACAAAGGCAAGGGTGCCAAGTCTTATAACAAAACAATTTACCTCTATTTAAAGCTAAAGCCTACTGAAATTGAACCTTTATTCTTAATTTCATTATCAACGGTATGGCAGCTAATTCCATCCCATCAGTTACTTCAGTATGAAGAGTCTGAAGCAATTTATTTAAGATTCACTGTTGGGGTCATGAACTGTGTAAGTAGTTGGAGAAGGACGGTTGAGGGAAGATCTTTTACTCAATTCCTACCTTTGTCCATGAATACTAAGTTCCCAGGACTCTGTGGATTTAGAAGATAAGACTAAACCCACTGATATGAACCAGTTTAACCTACAAGTAAAATGTCTCTAAAATGTTTGACTCTCTTTCCACAAATTATATCTTCAAAGAATGAAACCTGGGCCACTCGTTTCCTGAACTCTATAGACACTGAAGTAGACAGACCTGTTGGGGGAACACTCATTCCCATTCCTGATGTTTGCTTTCAGCCGGAGGGTGATCAATGGCACTATTCTCCTGGCACCTCTCTACCCCCTCACTCCCTTCCTTCTTCCTTGACTGGCAGTGGAGTTGAGCTCTGTCATGTCCTCTTGAGAGCAAGCGGTCAGAAGGGAACACATGTCCTCTGCTCCTGGAGAATGAGGCCAGGGCCCCAGGCCAGTTGGAAGCATCAACCTGGCCACTGCAGGGGTTCTCTGTGAGGAAGCCATAGACACAGGCCCCCGTTTTCACTTTCAGTTTCATTTGCCATAAGAGTGACATTCTGGTCTCTCAATTGGTTCAGACCTTGAGCAGAGAAGAGTTTGCTATTTACAGTCCTTCTGCCCTGTGACCCAACAATTCTCCTTTCGTGTCTAATTGTTTAGCCTGAGTCAACCAGATAACCAATCTAGCAACATCACAATGAAATGCTAGAGCTGGAAACAATTTCCAGAAGCCTTTGAAACCAATTTTTTGCCTTTCAACACAATAGGGTAACATACAATAGAACTCACTGAGCACCTAACATGCCTTATCTCTTGTACACCTTTCAACAGCCAATAAGTACTACCATTAGCCCATTTTACAGATGAGGGAAGTTTTCAAAATTTGCCCAGTTTACTAGTATGGAATCAGATTTTAAAGTCAGATCTCTTTAAATGCAGAGGCCTCTGGATTAACCTAGATGATAATACTTACCATCCCTACAAACGGATGGCCACGTTCTACTTAAAGATCAAACACAACAGTTGATTCAAGGAACATTAGAAAGTAAAGTTCACAACAACATATTTGAAGATACAGAGTGTCTTGCCTAGCGTATGCATGACACCAGAACCCTGAGACTTGTCAGCACAAAGCATTGTTCCAGCCATTAGTGCAGAAAAAAACACAAGCTCTGCTGGGCAGATTGACTAGGAAAATGTGGTGCTTCTATCAGAAGTTTGTAGTTTTAAGATTCCCTTGTGTTTTAGTGGCACCAACACACAAAGGGAATTAAGCCATTTTGATCTCCAATAATGAGAAACATGGCTGACGTTCAGACCTGAAACTATTTAACGCAAGTTAATCCTTGAAACAAATCTGGAATGAAATGAGGGAGAAAAAAAATCTTATTATGGTAGACATCAACTAATGGGTTGCATTTCTTTCTTCTCAATTAGAAATGGCAGAGGGGTTTTAATTATTTTTCCTTAGCAAGCACATCAAAACATATCTACACAAAAACACAGCAAATATGTTATAAACTTATTTAAGCCAAAGAGCTCGTCAACACTGTTTGCAATTATGAAATCATTTGGGGATATGGTATTTTTTTGGAAAGAATTGTTTTTCTCTTAGATGCAAACCACATCACAGTCCATCAGGCATAAATCTATTATTGTATCTTCAAGAGCAAAAATGGAAATTGAGCAACAAAGGCGCCACTGATAAATGCAACTAGCCCCCCAGAATCATTGAGATGATCTCATTAGGTAGGAGAGATAACAGGGAATGTCAGGGTTTCAAAATGCTCTCTTGGGGGAAAATATCCAAAATTCCAAAGAGGAATTTGGGGGTACTTTAGTCCCCCATATCCTAAGTTATCATACATGAAAGGAAAAGGAGGCTTTTTCTTTGGTGAGCAGTGGAGGGCACAGTAGAGATGGAACCCAGAAATGAAACGCACTTGATGAAAGCACAGCTCCAGGAGTCAGGCAGCCTGCATCTCAGTTCTGGGCTCTGCCACTTACTACCTGTATAACTCTAACCTATTTGTGGCTTAGTTTCTGTATTTAAAACAGGGGATAAGAATAGGACCTGTTCTTATTTATATGTTTGCTGTAAGGATTAAATGACATAATAAAGGTAAAGTGTACAAAATGTACTCTGTAGACATTTATTAATATTATCACCTTAATTATCATTCTGTCAGTTATCAGTGGAAATACATGATAGAATATTAGACTTCCATCATAATCTAGAAGTGGTGCAGAGTCAGGCCAAAGGGTCAGAATTGGGAGTTTATGGATTCAAAATCCAGAGTCAAGAAACCCAAAACAAGGACAAAATGAGTTAGGAACCCAAAAGGCAGTATGAGTAATGAAGAAAAATCCAAGGATGACAATTTTAGGGATGGTGCCAATAGTTGAATTACTTTGTTTCCAGATTAACTTTGTCACAGCAGAGACACCCTACCAAATCAGACATTCTTCCTCTGTCATCTTCATCTAATCAATCCCCGCCCTTACCTTATTCTGGGTCCAGAAGCCACTATCTTAAGTAAGTACAGAGAACATGGACCCAGTCATAACGGATTGGGATTCAGCACCAAGTCCCCAGTTTTTGAGAGGTGTGGGATGGAGTGGTTATTAGACAGGGTCCAACACTGGGGCAAAAGGCAAATATTTTCTCCCAAAGAAGAAATAAATTCCGAGAGTCTTAATCCAAGACGGTAGCCGTTGCCGAACCAACAGTAAGTTTACTTTTATGTTGATAACTTGAGGATTCTTAAATGTTCCCTACTTGCATACTTCTCCAAATGATGATCTTATCTGGGGATTATCATTTTAAAAAGTCAATTCTAAGGCTCCATATGAATCCAAATCCTTGGGAGATGAGGTCTAGGACTGCAAAATGCTCCCCAGGAGATCCTTATGTACACTGAACTTTGAGGATAACTAGACTAAAGGCTCAGCCACCCTAGGGCACTGGACCCAACTGGAACAACAAGAGATATAAAACAACAGGGAGTCAGTCACATCTCGTTTGCATGATCTGATCCTCCAAACTCCCCCAGTGCAACCTTTACTGAATATAAAAGTCGCAACCATTCACCATCCAGTGAAGGTTATCAAAAACTGTGGGAACCAAAAAATAACTAAATGACATCATTTTGCTTCCCTCATTGAAGAACAAAAATCTCAATGTGGTGGTGTATTAGAATCGATTGGGGTGACTGTCAAACTCTGAAGGCGTGGCCTCCACCATTATCTAAGGGCTACAGGACAAGACAAAAGAACTGGAAGATGCAATCCCAACCTTGGGGGTAGTTGCTGCAGAGTTAGAAAATTGATACAAACAGTAAGCACTCAGTGGGTATTTGCTGAAGTGAATTGACTAGGAGCTGTCTGTAAGAACTTGAAAGGTTTGCAAGTGGAGTAAGAAGTAAGTCAAAGGAATTAGCATTTATTGAGTACTCACATACCAAACTAGGTGTGAATACCAGACAAGATTCTTTTACTCTCTTATTGCCATGTCTGCAGCCCTCTTCTGAAGGCAACAGCCACACATGCAGTTTCTAATGAGGTACACCTATGGCATATTCTTAAAATATGACATTCTACCATGTAATTCTTGGCCCTTGGGCACAACAGGGCACCTGAGAAAAGGACAGACAAGCTACCTCCTGCCCAATGGCCTATAAGGTCACCGCTTCAAACATTCTACCCTTAAAGTAGCAATTGACCAATCTACTCACATTGCCTTGGAAATGCATACTAGCAACGTGAGCTTCTCCTGTAAACTTTATTTTGACCCCACATTATTAGACATTCTCTTCCCCATTTTAATCATGAGCAAAAGTAGAACTAAGCAAGAATAAATGATATTCCACGTTAGATCTCTGTGATGTCAAAGCTTACACTTGTACAGACAATTGACCTAGAAACTCTAAAATGAATATTACAAAAAAAGAAAATCAATAAAAAGGAAAAATTCTCTCACAACTGAAGCTGTCAAAGTAAGCCATTGCAGGATCAGTGGAATTTCTACCCAAAGGTTGAATAACCTCTGTTTGAGGAGGCCAATCTGGGAAGGAAAAGCTGGACAAGATGGATTCTACAATCTCTTCCAACCTAAGATATAATAATTTATTGGCAAACAGCTGGGCACCACATTAAGTTAATTCCTTTTTTGTCTTGGCAAAAGTAAAATGTATTCTTGCAGAAACTTCTATTGGCAGTGTGGTTGCCTTGTAAAAGTAGAAAAGAAACTGGGAAAACTATTTTTTTTCCTTCTCAGGATTTTCAGACATGGCTTATGGTAGAATAGGATTAAAGGTATATGCAAAGTATAGCACAGTGGTTAAAAACACTAGTGAAAGTGGGTTTGAATCCTGGCTCTGCCCTTATGAGTTGTGTGAGTTGGGACATGTTGTTTAACCTTTCGGAAATGCATTTTCCTCATTCAAAACAACTTACCTCATTAGGTTATTGAGAGAATAAAATAATGCATGTAAAGTGCTTACCACAGACCATATGTCAAACTGTCAATAAATGGTAACCATTAAACAGTATAGAGTACAGTTGGTTGACAGAACATTCATGTGTTTTTGAGCTGCTGTGTTACCCTGGTACTTGACTTGGAAGCTTCTGAAAATTCCTAGCAGGAGGAGGAATGCGTGAAATAATGTCCAATATGTGAGGAAGAGAAAACTTGTTTTTTATAGGACACAGAGACAGGGCTTTGGATTCCCACAGACCTGGTTTTTCTTCCCTGCTCAATATCAGAAAGATCTTGAATAAATGATTTGGACCCCCTATACTTCAATGACCTAACAGGAATATATAATTAGGATGCTTTGGGCTGCAAGTAACTGAATGCCTGAGTACAACTGACTCAAACAATTGTGGCTTATTTTGCTAATATACCATGCGGTCCAGAGATAGTTCCAGAGTTGATTCTGTAGCTCAACTATTCAGATACTAAGTTGGTTTCTCTGCAATTGTCTTGGTTCCCCACTCATGATCTCAAGATGGCTACAATGGTTCCAGGAATTATATTCTCACATAAAAATGCCCAAAGCTGGAAGGAGCTGAGAAGCACTTCCTCTTGTGCAACAGCTTTGCCTTTTCACCAAGAGGAAAATCTTACCAAGAAGCCCCCAGCAGATGTCTCCTCAGGTCCTACTGGCCAGAACTGGGTCACATGTCCACCTCTAAACCAAGAGGTATCATGACACTGGTAGGACATGATACTATGATTGAATCACTCATCGCCCATGGCCACCACACATGTGAACAAACCATAGTTTTGTTAGTAAGGAGTACTGTAGAGGGCAGATAGGCAAACAGTAGTGACTGCTCCTTTTACCTTCCAAGCATGTTGTAAAGCTCAAACAATACTATAATGTATCTAGCACGTGGTAAGTGCTCAATACATATTTGTTCCTCCTTAGTAATTAAAAGATCTAAAATCTCTAATAATACTCTCAGGTTAAACTGTCCCCAAACTAGAAGTATTGACTTGTATAGGTATATTAGGAATAACTATTTAATATACAAAAAAATGTCTTTTCTTTAAAAAGATTCAATATCATATTCACGGAAATGTTAGGTCTCCACTGCATTTAAGTTGTATCTTAGTAAATGCTAAGTAAACAAAATATACATAATCAATATTTTGACACATCTCTACAGCTTCCAATACACTGCATTAATGTATCATCATAGTCTTCATCATTTACTGAGGGTTTATTGATACCTACAGAAATCATGTTTGTGGGATAGGAAAGTGATGTCATACAAAATCATTCAGTTCAAAAGTTTATAGGATTAAAATGGAGTGTGGACATTCATGTGTAACAACAGGTATGAATATCAGATTGGCCAAAGCAGGGCTTTGAGACACCCCTTACTGTATTTTTCTTTGCTGATGACGCTTTACATGGTGTTTAATACTCTGATTTCTCTTCAGATTGCATAAATCTTTCGCCTTTTACAAAGCGTTTAAATACTGCAAAGCTTTCCATGCGTCCATGCCTTGTATAGTTCCCTCTACCCTTTATAAAGCTTGTTCCCATCTTGTGAAATCCAATTCCATTCTTTTCTTCCCTGCAAAGACTTTCTGGGCTTCCCCACTCCAGGGGCAATTATTTCCTCATATGGTCTCTCAAAGCTACACCTCTTTTGTCCCACTTGACACTGTAATGATTTACTCATGCGCCTCTTTCTCTCACTAGACTAAGAGTTCTTGGGGGTGAAGAACTGGGTTATATTCACACTGATAGTCCCAGTGCCTAGTGCATTATTCAGCATATATTAAAATAGCACAGGCGCCTGGGTGGCTCAGTCGGTTGGGCGTCCGACTTCGGCTCTGGTCATGATCTCACAGCTCGTGAGCTCGAGCCCCACATGGGGCTTTGTGCTGACAGCTCAGAGCCTGGAGCCTGCTTCGGATTCTGCATCTCCCTCTCTCTCTGCCCCTAACCCACTCACATTCTGTCTCCGTCTGTCTCAAAAATAAATAAACATTTAGAAAATAAATAAAACAAAATAAAATAGCACAGGCAATAAATCTTTACTGAATAAGTGCTTTCAATGTTTTGTGCACCTACTATGTGTCAGGCACTTGTAAGAGAAGCTTTAGATATATCTTGAATCTGCTGACAATCTAACGAATGAAGAGAATGAATCTCAGGGAGATTAAGTGATTTACTCAAACTGAAGCAGTTTACTGAGGCACAATCTCCATTTGAAACTATTTCTGTCCTTCTCCAAAGCCTGGATATTCTCCAATATGTTACGAAGGCTTCATGGAAGCTTCATGGCTGGAGCAATGTCAACATTAGCCAAAAGTACCATTTATATGTTTACTTTGACTTCTCTTGTTTTCTTTTTTACAATATACAATTAGAAGTCATACCCTTCATTTATTAGAAAGAAAAAAATAACCAAAGCAAACATATTATTATTTTCATTTCCTTCTTCTAGACAAACTCAGTCCTACAGTGCTATAATGAAAAGCTTAAGTAAATGTGTGATTGTTCTATAAATAAACTATCTCAAGCTGGTATTAATGCAGAGTAAAGCTTGGTCACCTACTGCTGGGGTTTTAGAGTGATAATCACATCTCTTTTCCCACAAGTGAAGAGTAGATATATGAGTCAAATGAAAGATAAAAATATTTGTCTCCGTTAAAACTAAATTTGAAAACAGAATTTGGCACCACACCAGACGCCCTTTAGGGCTCAGTGCACACACCCTCAGCTGCTGTGTGTGTTGACTGCTGAACATCTCATAGATGACGGCCCAAGAGTTGTCCTCAGCTGATGGGATCACTTCACCTGAGAAGTTACAAGTCCATCACTCCCTCTCTCCAGCCCACCCCAACCCTCTTGTCTCAAGGAGAAGCAACTTTGCTGTGGTTTCTATGTGCTGGGCCCTCTCCCTGTGATATAGGTGAACCTGACCTGAGGCCATATCTTGCCTTGCTCAGCTCCTTCCCTTTCCCTATTCTGCTTCTCTCCTCCCTTATGTGTTTTCCTGAACACTCTCTCAATAAACCGCATTTACTTAAATCCCTGCCTCCAGCTCTTCTGCTAGTGAACCCCACCAAAGACACTTTGCTTAGATTTGAGGCCACAATTAGGCTTTCTAATTCCACCACCCATACAGACACCCTGAATTTAACTTTATCACCACCACCCCGGTCACAGGAACAGCTGGATACCAGCAATGATGCACTGAAATGGCTTGCTTCTACAGAGAAAAGGAGGCCAGAAAGAGACCCAAAATGCTTTTCCTGTACTTTTCCCTCCCAGGAAAGCAAAGTAAAAGTTCTCTTCTAACTAGCACTAACCTATACAGAGCCTTTGTATGACATTGGAGAAGGCACATTTCAGTTGGTAGAGTCCACACCAGTGTAGACATGGCTTGGTCAACTGAGAACAGCTCAATTTCAGTTGCTCTCAGCCTCTTGTCCTGGCTCCTTTGTAAAGGACCAACCCGCACAGTGGCGATGAAGGCCTTACCCTACAGAAACATGACTGGGAAAAAGATCCCCTCCTCACCACCCATACTGAAGGGACTAACAGCAACCAATGGACAAATATCTAACCCTGGAGTTCAAATCCTGGATGGCCTATGTATTATCATGACCTTGGGCAAACTGCTTCCCCTCTCTTTGGCTTCATTTTTCTCATCTTTAATGTAGGGATAATAAAAGCACACTCCTCATATGGTTGTGGTGAAGATGAAGTAAGTTAATGCATGCAAGGTATCTAGAGTAACTTCTGATACATAAAAAGCTCTAAATATATGTGAGATAGATGACATTACTTGTCATAACTGCACATGAGAAACTATAAAGAGTGCACCCCATTTGATTTGGGGACAAAAATCAGAAAAAAATGCCACCTTCTGGAATTAAGCAAGTGAAAGAACTTACGGTAAAAGACACTGCCCATCAGAAAAATAGCCCTATCTTAAGGAGATGTTTTGGAAGCTGTCTGCAAATGAGAAAAGGCAGATTCTCAAACCTCTACCTAGGAAATCCAATTACCAACCATGGCAAAACACCTAAGGAATGTTCTCAGAAGAGCATAATTGGGACCTAATAATTATTCAAGTTATGATCATCTCAATGATGCTGTGATGTACCTAGCAAGTAGCACAACTCAATAATATTGTCTTGTGGTTGATGTAGAAAGGGCATTGGTCAATAATAGTTTATGTTTTTCAAGTATTATCTGGGGTGAAAAATAATTACATTGGGTGGACACAAGTATCCTCATCACTGGGAAATTATATTCTATGACAAAGGTGAAATAATTCACAAAGCTGTAATACAACTTAAGCAGTACATTACTACTCTAGAACAGTAGTCCTTAAAGTGGACCTCCAGACCACAGCATCAGCATCTCCTGGAAATCTGTTAGAAATGCAAATTCTCAGGGCACCTGGGTAGCTCAGTTGGTTAAACATCTGACTTTATCTCAGGGCATGATCTCACAGCTCATGAGTTTAAGCCCTGCATCGGGCTCTGTGCTGACAGCTCAGAGCCTGAAGCCTGCTCCTGATTCTGTGTCTCCCTCTCTCTGTCCCTCCCCGGTTTGCCCATGCGTGCTCTCTCTCTCCCTCTCTCTCTCTCAAAAAGAAACGTTAAAAAAATTTTTTTAAAGAAAAAAAATGCAAATTATTGGGCTCCTCTCCTGACTTACTAAATCAGAAACTCTGGGGATAAGACCCAGAGACATGTTTTATAAGCCTGCTAGGTGATTCTAAGACACACTAAAGTTTAAGAACCATAGTGTAGACCGTGCATACCTCTGTGCTCTCATTCAGGGCTCATAAGCAACCTGGAGATGATGGATTGATTTGACAGGCTAGTGTTTAAGAGGAATCTACTTACTATATGTAGTTGCTTAAATAATTGGCATTCTGGCACACCATAATTTCTTGAAATTTTTATTACTGTGCAACAAATTCCAAGAGCCTGACAACCATAAATGTACTGACAAGCTTCCTTCTCAACCTACTAAATCTCCTGATGGCATCTTTCTCTATTCAGACCCTTAGCCATGGTGATCTTCTCTGTTGAAATAAAAATTAAAAGATCAACTAAGGGAACACACATAAAGACAAAAAGGTGTACATCTCACTGCCATTTCCACCATCCACACATACATATCCATCCCTCAGAAGAAATTTTATAAGGCTCTGACCAAGAAGAACCAAAACTAAGCATCCCTTATGCCTGAGTTCCAAACTCACAGGACACAATAAATTCAACAGGAAAGGATTCAGCTTGACTAAAAACATGCCCATGATCCAACACTGAAACTACACTTAAACTGGACATAAATTAGTCTTCCCTAAATTAGAATGAGATCTATACCGTGCTTCTCTTCCAAGTGAAAGTCTAAAGCATGCATATGTATGTGCGTGTGTGTGTAACAAGATACAATTTCAGGGAAGCAATATCCTTTCCTAATATACCAGTTAAGAACAAACAGTCTCTGGATCATCACAGTAACAAATAAATAAATAACTTCTAATTATTCCAATAAATAAATCAGCAGCTTCTTTGTATGCCATTTTTACTGATGAGAAGGAAATGGGGGAGAGGGGCAGAGGATGTCGAAAAAGCACTACTTTAACGAACTCTGTTGCATCACATGGGTTTACTTCCCTTTGAACTGTGTTTTAATCAAAGCAGGTTGATTTCCACTTCGTGGAAATGTTTCATTTCAAGCCACTGGAGTTTTATGAGTTTTTCTACCACATTTTACTGGAGCCTTGTAAATCTTATGAAATTCTGGAATGTCTAGACCATAAAAACCTGTCATTTGAACATGTTTTCTATAGAGATGTTTCTCCTCTATGCAGATTCACATGGAAGAAAAAAAAAACTTTAAGATACGTCCCATAGTACCTGAGTTAAAAGATCACCTTTTCAGTTGACTGGAATTTCACCTGCCACAGAAAAACCTTTTTCGAACCATCTAAAAGACTGAATGAAACCATTCCTAATAATCATGATTTTAGAAGTTTATTACCTTTACCCTGTATGCCTCTTGAATTCAATCCTGTTAAAGACACATAGTACCAAATGTACATCTTATGAGAACTCTAAAGCCAATGACAGGCTGCTGTCATGAATGAACATTCATCGCCATTATCAAAGGAGGTAAGTGTGCCAGTAACTAAGAACCAGCTTCCAAGATTGCTACAAAGAGCCCCCTCCCAAATACAAACACATACTGCAACAAGGAAAAAGTGTTCTACAACTTTAATGAAATAGTATCCACTCCTGAATGCTGCTAAATGAATCACTCCTTGCTCATGACTTTTATTGATTTGGTCTCAGAGTAAACAGAAACAAATTAGCATTATTTTCTACTTGTTTGTCTAAAACATTGAGGACTGCTAATCATGCACGAGAGTTTCTGTACTGTGATCCCTAAAGCTATTTGCGTCAAATCCCTCAGTCACCTACGTAAACAGTTTCAATGCATGGGCAAACACTGATGGATGAATCCAAATATTTATTTCATGCTAATTTTATGAATTCTATGTGAAACCACTGTTTTATCCTAAATATGAAGAGAAAGGTGCTAACATTGCTTTCACCTCCTTCAGATGGTTGGTGTCTGGGTTTAGAGAAGCCCTTTATATGAGGAACTACTTCTCTTCCGGGAGAGCAAGGAGTAATTGAAACCCTGCGAATGAGGCAGTTATCAGGAAGTATTTATATCAGGTAAGAGTGGACCAGAATGTCCGGGTTAAGATAACCAGAAAGTTGTTTTAGTCTCTAAGGAAACAACCTTATGGGGCACGTGGGTAGCTCAGTCTGCTAAGCGTCCAACTCTTGGGTTCAGCTCAAGTCATGATCTCACGGTGCAGGGATCGAGCCCCACATCAGGATCTGCAGTGACAGTGCACAGCCTGCTTGGGATTCTCTGTCTCCCTCTCTCTCTGGCCCTCCCCAGCTCACACTGTCTCTGTCTCTCTCAAAATAAATAAATAAACTTAAAAAGAAAAAAAAAAAAAGAACGAGCGAACGAAAGAAACAACCTTACACGTAGGACACTTGTGAGTCCCCATCCTGGGAATAGGTGTGAAATGCCTGAAAATAAACATGTTAATTGAGTTATCTCTGAACTGAGATACACAGTGCCATGAGATTTCCAGATCCCTGTTCATTCCACTAAGGATGTTGCCCATCGATGTGGAATCAGAAGACCTAAGTTTATTCGTTTTCTCTCATTTAACTTGCTCTGTGACTTTAAATCATTTACTGCTTCTCTGAGCTCAGTTTCTCCATTTGAACTAAAAAATGGTTAGCAGTTTTTAAGGTATTAGTCAACTAACTGAACAGCTCACTGGATGTCCTCTCTTATCCCTTTAAGCCAATGAGCAAAAGCTCTGGAGTGACATTTGATCCTGGAGGGACACAATGAATTGCTCCATGATGAACACAAAAACTGTTAATCTCATAATTCTTATAAATCTACCCCATAAATTATATACAATCTGCATGCAATAATAACATTACATGTCATTTGTATGGCACAGTCCATCAAATTGTATATGTTGTATCATCCTTACAGCCACTCATTGTAGTATTCTACCACAGGAGGAAAACAAGTTCAGAAAAGTTATGAAAATTGCTCAAGATCACAGGAAGTCACACACTACAATTCCTCTGATCCTTGCTATATGAAAACAAAAGGAAGGGGGAATAGAAATTAAGAAGTGCTTAATCTTAAGTCTAGAGAGACAAGGTCATAACTCTTAAAGAAAATACATGTCTAGGGGCGCCTGGGTGGCTCAGCCAGTTGAGCATCTGACCTCGGCTCAGGTCATGATCTCGCGGTCTGGGAGTTCGAGCCCCGCATGGGGTTCTGTGCTGACAGCTCAGAGCCTGGAGCCTGCTTCAGATTCTGTGTCTCCCTCTCTCTGCCCCTCCCCAACTCATGCTGTGTCTCTCTCTCTCTCTCTCTCTCTCTGTCAAAAATAAATAAACTTAAAAAAAAAAAGATATATGTCTACAACACCATATGCAATATGAGCCCAAAAATGCATGTTACATTTTGATTAAAGAGAGAGTCTCCGATAAATCAGTGATCTTGAACTCACAATTCTCCAGAAGTTTCACCTATTTTTACCTATACATAAACACAGTCTAACTCTCAAAAAAGTATTGTGGAGGGGTGCGTGGGTGGCTCAGTCGGTTGAGCGTCTGACTTCAGCTCAGGTCATGATCTCACGGTCCGTGAATTCGAGCCCCACATCGGGCTCTGTGCTGACAGCTCAGAGCCTGGAGCCTGCTTCGGATTCTGTGTCTCCCTCTCTCTCTGCCCCTTCCCCGCTATGCTCTGTCTCTGTCTCTCAAAAACGAATAACTTAAAAAAAGTTAAAAGAAAAAAGTATTGTGGAATATTGGGGGAAAAGTATTCTGGAGTTGTGAGATCCAGCTTGACATTACCACCCTGCTACTTACTAGTCATGTCTCACTTAGCGCCATTTCCCAATCTGTTAAATGGAAATAATAATGTTGCAGGCAAAAGCACTTGCAAACTATATCTTCTATTATAAATATTGGTGATTGTTATTAATAATGGTAAACAGAAATAAAATGCATGGGGTAATAATATAATAATAATCTCTTTTAACATATATTTATCTGTCATCAAAGCACATATAAAATAAATTACATTAACTTAAATGAAGGAGGGGGAAAAGAACCATGTAGGAACTAGAAAAGGTCCAAATTATGAAGCACATTTAGAAAAATTAACTTTCATTTTTAAATACTACTTTAAGTCTGGAAACTGCAGAAGAATTACTCAACTTTTAAGAAATCAAAATTAATGAAATTCTATTGAATACTTTTAAATGTATGGCCCCCCCCAGGTGCATAAAATAACCCTAAAATGGATATTTGGGCCTGGAGTAAAGAACGCATCTTGGCATACTAAAATAAATAAAGCATCCTTAATATAGTATTAAACTAAGTTATAAAACACACAGGAAACAATGAGGTTACTAAAGCAGCTTCTCTAACTGCTAAAGAAGTCTTTTTGTAATGCATGACCTAGAGTCATTACAGGCCCAAAGTAAGGTGTGTGCCAAGGTAGGTGTCAGAAAGGAACCACTGGCGCTCCATCATTTTTAAAAAATTTAAGAAATGTCTGGCCCAAAGTGAAATCATCTCTGCCAACCTTCAGTTCATGACACAGAGCTCTTAAAACCCTTATAAACAGGGGTGCTAGGAGAACCTTTTGTTCTAACATTTAATTTTTGACCCCAGGTCCTGGGGCAGACCTTCTAAATCTCTTGTGATTTCCTCAGTGATAGTTGTGGCTTTTGTCCTAATGAGGTGACTCTTGCTGGGCTCCTGGATGCAGGCTGGTCACCAGAAAGACCAAACTCTGATTAGGAACTTGAGCTTTCAGCCCCAGCCCCATTCTTCAGAGAGGGGTGAGGAGCTGGAAATGCCTACACAAGGAAGCCTCCGTGAAAATCCCAATAGCACGGGGGTTCGAGGAGCTTCTGACTGGTGAACATATCCAGGTACTGGGAGGATGGCCCACCCCATCTTCATAGGATAGAAGTTCCTGGGCTGAGAACCCTTCCAGATCTCTTCCCATAGGCTGAGAACCCTATGAATCTCTTCATCTGGCTGTTCATCTGTGTCCTTTATTATACAATAAACTGATACACGGAAGGAAAGTGTTTCTGTGACTTTGGTAGCGAATAACCAAATTAAAGCGGGGGGGGGGGGGCACGGGGGCGGGTCATGGGAACCTCCAATTTGCAGCTAAGTAGGACAGCTGTTGTGGGTAACCTGGGGCTCTGCTGCAATAGTCCCCTCTTATCCACAGGGGCTAAGTCCCAAGACCTCCAGTGGGTGCCTGAAACTGGGGATACTATAGAGCCCTATATATACAATGTTTTTTCCTACACATACATACCTACTATAAAGTTTAATTTATAAATTAGGCACAGTGAGAGATTAACAATAATAACTAATAATAAAATAAAACAAATGTACTAATACACAGGCATACCGCAGCAATTCTGCAGGCTCAGTTCCAGACTACCACAATAAAGCAAATACCGCAATGAGGCAAGTCAAATGAATTTTTTGGTTTCCCAGTCCGTATGAAAGTTATGTTTAGACTATTTTATAGTCTATTAAGTGTGCAATCGCATTAGGTCTTTTAAAAATGTGTTTGGGGGGCGCCTGGGTGGCTCAGCTCAGTCAGTTGAGGGTCCAACTCTTGATTTCAGCTCGGGTCATGACCCCAGGGTCGTGCACTAAGCATGGAGCCTGCTTAAGACTCTCTCTCTCTCTCCCTCTCTCTCTATCTCTCTCCCTCTCTCTCCCCCCCTCCCCTGCTCACACTCTCTCTCTCTGTTTAAAATTTTAAAAAAAAAAAGTTGTGTTTTTACATACCTTAATTTAAAAATATTACTCAAAACGCTAACAATCATCTGGGCGTTCTGCGAGTCACATTCACGGATCACAGATCACCACAGCAAACATAATTATAATGAAATAGTTCAAAATCTTGCGAGAATTACCCAAATGCAACACGGAGGACACGAAGTGACCAAACACCCTTGGGAAACCGGGGCCAGGACACGTGCGCCATAGCGGGTGGCCGCACACCTCCCACTGGGAAAGATCGCGCTGTGCTCTCCGCAAAGTGCAACAAAGCTCGGCACGCCCGTCCCGCAACAGGAGCTGTGTGGCCGTGGTGGCTCTGCTCTCTTTCAAACCCTCTTTTTGTCCCGTACTCACTTTCCTCGCGCGGCGCCGGGGTGAGGTGATAAAAACGCCAAGAAGACGAGATGAAGGGAGGGGAACGCCGCGTGCGTCGTGACGTAAAGTTAGCCTGCAATTGACCTTCTGACGATTCATCGCGAGGAGGGCCCTCTGCTTCCTGGCCTCGAACGAGGCGGGCAACTGAAAGTGCCGAAATGGAAACCACTGTCGTGGCGATTGGCATCGGAAGTGGGGCGCAGTTTTGTGTGACTGAGCCTTTACCTGCGGGGTCTGTGCTAACTCCAGCTGGTGTGCGAATGGAACAGACTTGTAGGACGCCCACTTGGCATCGGAGAGAATTGCCTGGTGTGGGGGAAATCCCTCCCTATCTGGTGGCAGAAGGACTTCTGTCTCTTCTTCACCATTTTATTCCACATCTGAAGCTGAAATTTGTTTCCAAGTTGGACCGAACAGAGAGAGAGGATGAGAGGGAGAGAGAGGGGGAATATTCTCTGTAGAACATTCTCAAGTGACATCTTTAGTTATAAATTAGGACATCCTCTTATATGTATATGGTTCTGGTTACCATAATTTCCCAGCCTGAATATAAGACCTGCATTGCCTCTTGGCCCCAAAATCTAATCAGACTTGTACGAAGTGATATTTGGATTCCTGGATCTGGCTGCCCTCTGCCAAAATACAATAGGGCATCCTCACCTAAATGGCCTCCTTCGGTATACAGAGACCAAGCAATTCAACTAGTAACTACACAAACTAATTAATACTTAGAGAAGAATATCTATCAGATGCATTATTATACCTTAGAAAGGACAATAGTAAAGGAACCACAGTAATCAAAAAGCTTTCACTGTATCACCAGGAAATAGTGTTGCCAGCACATAAGGGCCTACCACAAACTTAGTTCTCAGATAAACTTGGACGAATAGCCAATTACTACTACCCGCTGGCCGTGTTATCTTAAACCTCTCAGAGCTTCAGTATTCACACCAAAGATTAATAACACCCATTTCTGAGATAATACAGATAAAGTCCTTTTTTGTACCAAAGACTGGCATTTTAAAAAAAGATCTGTTGTTTGGTATTATTATTAATGTGCTCTTTCTATATAATCTCCTAAGTATTCTTGCAAAAAATTGTTTATAAGAAGCGATTAGATGAAGTAGCCCTAATGAATTGCAAAAGTAACTTTACAATAATAACCTTTTCATATTTTATAAGACTAGTCAAAAGAAAAATACTCTACAAAGAGATTGATTATTTTACTTCTTAAAAAACACTGATAATTTAAATTGCTCTCCCACCTCCCATTTTCTACTAAGTAAATCCATGTGGACACAAGTAAGCACTAAAATGCCAGTGGTTTGATATAATTTAGGTATCCAATCCCATCACACATTTCTCAGCCCTTGAGATCTCTGGTAGAGTACATTTCCATAAAATGAGACAGGAAACGTGGCATCCTGAGAAACTTGGTGTCATATGCATACACATGGGCATTTCTAGTGCAAGCAGTGTCTCTTTAAATAAGTCTTAAATTTGAACAGAGCTCACCGAATATGATGATGCCAAGACTTCACCAGTTTGCCTCTGAATATCAAAATAAGATTTCCAAATCAGGTAAGACACAAACTGCATTTTCCCCCACCGGTATTCGTCCCGTGGTTGATTTCCTCAGGGCAATAGAAAGGGCTTAATCCGCTGACATTCACTATACCAGCTAGAACCAGACAATGGGGTCTCTTATTTCCTTCTAAGCATCATTTAGAAAGTATAGAAGAGGATTCTAAGCTCCACACCAAAACAAACAAAAACAAAATGAAACAAAAAACAAAAGAGTACCATAACTGGAATTAAAGCTTACGTGTTTCAAGAACACCACTGTGAGAGTTCAGGTTAAAAGCAAAGTGTTCACTTGTTTAGAAAATATTTACTGAGCATCTAGTGTATAAATATCAGACTCTAGCCCCCACACTGGGAACATAGTGATGCATGAGACAGACAGTAAGTTATTAAATAGCTTCTTGGTTGGAGCACTGGACCTTGTGAATTAGCTGCTGCATGATCAGATTGGGCCAGGGAGGCACATGATGGCAGTGGTAAAGCATGGATTTTGGAGTCCCTATATTGTAACCTTGGCCAAGTTGCTTAATGTCTCTGAGTTTGAGTGTCCTCTGTTGTAAAATCAGAATACCAAGCATGCCTGCCTTCGAGGGCTATTGTGAGGGCCAGCTGGTTCAAGCTGTTGAAAGTCCAGCCTAGAACATAGATGGCACTCAACAAAAAGCAATTTCTTCCATTCCCTCGTTCAAGCCCAAATATTCTCAGTGGATAGTGGAAACACATAAAGATAAAACATTGATGTAATAAGTTTGGTTTGTCTCTGAAATCGAAGTGGGGATCACCTTAGATCAGGTACTATTTATGTTTGAGTCTTCTATTAGCAATGTGGGAGAATGCAAAAAAAGAGTAGCACACTGCCTCCTTGTATCATTCTTTATTTTAATCAATGATGCTTTAAGAAGTTTAAAGTAGAAACAAGAAAATCACAAAACTCTGAGATACCTGAATCTATAAACGCTCACCAAAAAAACAAACTTCCATCATCTTCTACTGAAGACCCACACGAGAACTGGGATACCACTTTCTTCTCACCAACATTTCTCGGCTTTGAAAATAAAGCTCAAACACTTTGCCTCCATTCAGCTCAGCAAAGGTAGCAGCTTAGACATAAAAGTGCAAACACTGCAAAGGGAAAAAAAAAAAAAAAACCCACCCGTGGCTGCCTGCCAGCTCTTGGCCAATCAGTCCTCACAAGGAAGGTTGCATCAGAGGCTTCCAGCCTGCTGGAGCCTCTGCAGCTGCCTGCAACGCAAGCTTGGACCACCCAGGCCGCAGTGGACTGGCATCTGGAGAAACACACAAACAATGGAGAACGTTAGAGCCCTGCATTTCCGAGCCAGAGATCCTGTCACTAGGCTAAGCCTGGTCTTTGAGAAAGTCCTAGGCAAAGAAGAAATCTAGTATATGCTAAATGGCTCTGCTAGTAAATCACTGTCACGGGTCAGCAGCATAACCCCCAGGACGGAAAAGATTTTTTTTTCACTGGAAAATCACCCGTATTCATGTTCAACTGGTATTGGGCTCTCACCCAGTGTAATTAACATCTTACCTGTGGGTGGCTGGTAGAATTGCTTTACACCTCTCTCATCATCCCAGCCCCAATACTTCCTGAAATGCTTTATACAAACAGATAGGAGGTGATGTTTCTAAAGATAGACTATTTGGTAGAGGGCTCTCTGGTAGCCCCTCCATTCCACTCTCAGCAAATTTATTTTTCTAATTCAATGTCAGAAAGCAGGTCCACATCACTCATAGGTTTGCTCAAATGCAAGCTATGCCAACTTGTTATAATTACAGTGAGATACAATAGCGGACGTGGGGGACGCCTAATTAAAGAGTTGGACCTTGAATCCCGGTTGGAAAGCCAAGTATGTGGCCTTCTATCAGATCTGAATGGAAACTCTGCTCCACCGATGATGGATGTCTCTGGGAAATACACATTCTCCTTGCACCCAAAGATACTTGGAAAGGCGTAGGAGAGAAGCATCCTGCTAAGATTAAAATTGAAACTAAAACCTGGAGCAAAGCACTGATCCCAAACTAGACACTTGGACTTAATTGGTCCGGATGCGGCCCAAGCATCAAGACTGCCTTTATTCACCAGATGATGCTAATGGCACCCAAGGTTGAGAAACCCTACAAAGATTCCTTAGATAATACTTACCATTTTAATGGAAAATTTAACCAGGAAGTCAGTGTATCACAGCATAGTAATTTACTAGATCTCTCAGAACAAAACATAGCCATAATTTACTACATTGCACCATAATGTTGACTTTGTCTCCCAAACTAGACTGGAGGCTTCAGGAGGGTGCTTTATCTCCAGCTCCTAGGAGAGATCTCTAGACATGCAAAATGTAATAGAAGCATTTGCTTAATCATTGGACAGATGCTCAGAAAATATCACAATGTGTTTAAGCAGAAAGACTCAGACTTTAAACATGTTTTCTACAATCCTCTAAAGCATTTATTTTCAAATTCTAGTGTCCATGAGAATCTTATTAAATATGTAGGTTCCTAAGCCTCCCCTAGAACCTAGTGTCAGACCAAGAAAATTCAGTTCATTTCAGCAATAACTTCCTATGAATTCCTCCAGTGCCTAGTACAACCCAGGAATAAAACAACCAAATGGCACGACCTGTACATCTGAGATGAGAATCCACAGCCAGCTAAATACAGGTAAAAAAGGGCTTCTTTCATCTAAGTTCTTGAAGCCAAAGCTAGATCAGAGGTTAATGGTACCAAGGACATAAACGAGTTGTGTAGGTCATGACAACGCAACACACAGAGAAAGCTTCTCTTGCTGATTTAAGATAAATAGTGGAGAGTCTGTGGACTGAATATTTTGGATGCTGTGTGGGATCCTTGGCAGTCAGAGGCAGTGTTTCTGGCTGAGAGCTACACTTTCTACGCAGTGAAGGGAATCCAGATGAGTTCCCTTCTAGAGTGCATTGTGGAGCTCTAATTGAGGCTGCATTTCTTGTTGTCTTAAGAGGCTCTGCAAGAGCCAAATTTCAGGAAAATCAAGAAAGCAAGTAATCTTATCTTATCAGAAGAGATGGGGCAAAATACACTGTGGCCTAAAGTTCCAGTATCATTGCAAAACAGAAAGGTTCTTGCTTACAGTATGACCCAGGATTTTAAAAGTTTTACCTTCTTCCGAGTCACCAGCTTAGAACTTAACGATGCCTTTATAAGGACTCCATTCAAATCCTGGTCTATCTATATATTTGCTGTGTGACCTTGGGTGAGTTACTTAACCTCTCTGAATCTCAGTTTACTCATTTTTATCACAGGGAAACTACTGGCTACCTCATAGTGTTATTGTGAGGATGAAATATTAAGTACCAAGTACGGTGTTGATGCATGTTAGCTGATAATAATAATTATTATCATTACTATTATTTTTCTTCCCTGCCTCCCTCTGATTCTAGGCAAAGTGAAGTGCTTCATGTCCGGTTGTCCAGGTACAATCCCTTCGCTTATCCTCTATAGTTTTATTTGAAGCGCTCATCTATTTTCTCTATCCTTCTTTGTACAGAGGACCACCCAGAATCAGCCCAGATGAAAGCTTTAGGTTAGCTTCTGTAACAAATAAACCCCTACATTTTAACAGCTTAACACCTTAAAAGCTGATTTCTCATATAACAGTCCAAAGCTGGTGTTACTGATGAGTCGGGAGTTTTACTCAATGATTGGTAATTAGAGGACCTGCTCCCTCCATCGGTAGCTCACCATCCCCAAGGCCTCTCAGGGGATCCTGCACCCAACTGCAGACAGGGAAATGGAGAAAGAAGAATTTCAACCTGTATCTTAAAAGCCCTACGCAGAAGTGAGTCCCCTCCCTGCCAGTCTGGTTCCGTGGGTGAGAGGTATCATGTGGCCACAGGAGAAGGGGAGTAGAAAACAGTCACTGGCTGAGCAGTTTCCCCCCAGCAACAGCTCCGTATCATGCAAGAACACAAACTTTTGGTGAATTATTATCCATCTCCACCAAAAAGCTCTTATGTAATATGCACAAAGGTGAGGCCTGGACACCTGCATTGACGGGAACGTTAGAGATCTCCTGCAGTGCACTACAAACACGGACATGCCTCAAACACCCCGGAATGGTCAGCCAGCCAGTGCGAGACCACTGTGAGAAATGTCTGTTAGAAAAGTTTTCCTTCCGTGGTCCTAGTTGAGCCATCTGTTGTAGCACAGAAGAAATGTATGCATGTACTTCATCAGACCTCAAATGAAATAAATGTAGCTGACTATAGAGTTCTTTTTTCCCAGTGAATGTCCATAGCTCTTCAAATGTTCTTAATATACCATGGTTTTCAGACTCTTCACCATCATGTCTTCTTGTCTCCACTGCAAGCGCATCATTTGTCATGGTCCCTAAAGTATTTGACCCCTGAGAGATGAATACAATATTCCAGACACATGACTGGATACCCCATATGGAATCATCTTTTCTAAATTATACTAACCAGAGTCGGTTCTTCCTTCACCTTTGGTTTCTTCTTTCTCCTACATTTTAATTCCTCTAGTCACACTTCCTTAACCAATGGATATCTTTAGCTTCAATTTGTCTGTTCCCATTGTCTTTTATATTCCTGCCAGTCACTTCCTGGCCCATCACCAAATTAGCATTCTTGCATCAAACACGCAAGGGCTGTTCAGAAAGTACATTTACAAGGTGTTCTTCTGAAACTGATTTTAAGAGATGGCAACTAATCCCTGCAAGTATTTAAACAGCAGCTGATTGCTACTTTTCCTGCATAATCCAATAGATTCACACGTTTGTTATACCACAAGACTGACTTTTTCTATGCCAGCTGAGTAAATTGCAGGGTCCTTGGTTATTAAATCAACTTCATATCACATCAGTGAACACAAACTTTATTGAGTTCCAGGCTTGTTGCAAATAATGTCTCCGAGAGACAGAATGAATTTTGCTTGAAACTGGGGCACGGTGACTTTTCCACGTCTTCGAGTATTGATTTGTTCAGTGATTTGCCCTCTGTGTATTTGCGGGTCCTCGGATTACACCGCTGTGCTTCCCTGTGGCTCCGCTTGCTCTCCAGGACCGGGCATGTCGTTCTGATACACTTTCAATTAAAAATGTTCTTGCCATAAATTTAAACAAGTTGACCATGAAATTCTGCAGCAGAAACTGCTTTTTTTTTCTCATAAAAAAATGGAAACACATGTTTATAAAAGAACATTTAAAGACATGGAAAAATATTCAAGATATATTGGTAGAGGAAAAAAAGCAGATTTCTAAAATACAAACACAATATGAATCCATATTTGAAAAACAGAATATAGTGTGTGTGTGTGTGTGTATGTGTGTGTGTGTGTGTGTGTGTGTGTGTGCGTGCATATGCTTGCACAGGAAAATTCTAGAAGGATATTCACTAAAGTATTAGCAGATATTCTTTGGGTGGCGAGTTTTCTAAAGATAATTTCTTTTTCCTTAGCTATATTTGTGATATCTTCTGTAATGACATTTTTTTATATTCAGAATCCACATCACTATCTCTCTTCTTGTGTGCCATTGGTGCCTAAAGACACATTGTTTTGGACTGAACGTTTGTGTCCCCCACCCCCAAATTTATATGTTGAAGCCCCAACCCCCCAGTGTGACTATATTTGTAGTAAGGCCTTTACAGAGATAATTAAGGTGAAATGAAATCTTAAGCATGGCACCCTGATCTGATAGGATTAGTGTCCTTTAACAGAGACAGGAAAGAGTACTTTCTCCCTCCCTCTCCTTCTTCCTCTCCCACTCTCTTTCCCCTTCCTCCTTCTATCATATGAGAACACAGCAAGAAGGTGGCTGGCTCCAAGCCGGGATGAAAGTCCTCACCAGACACCAAATCCACAGGCACTTTTGTCTTGGACTTCCCAGCGTCCACAACTGTGAGAAAACAAATTTCAGCTATTTAAGCCATACGGCATTTTGTTATGGCAGCCTGAGCTACTGATACGAACGTCATGGTGCAACCAATTCATTTTCATCCTCATGCATAAATATTTAACTTCATAGCTAATTTCTTAAGCAATCACAGCACTTTGATATTCCTCACCCATTGTTATCAGGATGTGAAAGAAGCAATACTCTTCCACACACACAAGTGAATTGCAAATGTTCCTGAACTACTTTTCTTTCCAAGCCTTTTGATTCTTCTCTATAGCCAGCTGATGACTCTTCGGGGTCCTAGCGGTTCATACATGGTCGGTCAAGAATTCAAGAGAAAAGGAATTTAGCAAGCATAGACAGAACTGATGACAAGGGAGGATGGGGCTGGCAGGACAGATTTTTTGTTGTGTAACTGCTGGTAGAGGTAGAAACCAAAAAGGCAGGTGGAAATAAAGAAAGGAGTGCGGAAGGGTCTTGAGTACATCTGAATTTATGAAACCCAAAGATATTTGCTATAGGCCCAGAATGTAAATTCAAATTAAATTAAGCTCGATCGCTCAAAGCAAAACCTCCTCCTACATGATCTCTCATTGACCTCAAAGGTAGAATTGGGCTACAGCAAAGAGGTCACGAGATGTGCCTGAAGCTGTGCTTAGAGTCAACAGAGTAGAATTAAAGTTCTGAAATCCTGGAGCTTGTGACCCCAGAGGACAGAGTGGACAGTCTCCCCCACCCCAATCCCTCTGAAGGCTCGTTGTAACGAACGTCACTGGGTGTGTTCCCCAGTCCAAGGACTCCAGATGCATCTGTGGAAACAAAGCTTGCTACAGAGCATACCTCCCCCCTGCCTCCCTCCCTCCCTCCCATTTCAGGAACACATTTCAAAATGCCACTTTATTAGCAGCTAAACAAAAACACCTCTTCGACAGGGATGAGGGAGCGTGGCGTAAACATGTCACCCCCACCTATTGTTCTGCGGAGTTGAAATTCTCCTATGACTGATTATAAAAGGCAGTTATAGAGGAAACTGTTTGAGTCTGCAGAATTAAAAACAAACAGTGAGGCATTCAATGACGAACAGATCTGATGGATTAAAATGCACCGAAGAAAGACATCTCAGGCGATGCCTGAATAGGCCAAGTCAGAATGAGAGGAAATTCGGCCTGCAATTTCCAATCAAGAGAAAACTGGCAAAGCAACAGAATTTGAGGCTCCCTCAGATTTACACTTTATCTGCTAATTAGCATTAACATGCGCGGTAGAGGTATCTCACCAGCTTGTGGCACAATAAAAAACGAAATGTGTTATCACCACAGAATGTGTAATTACTTTAAGCGCTGGCTGAAAATTGCAGGGTACTTCATTTCAGAATTTGTATATATTTATTGTTAGAGATAAACTTGTTGAAGTATATCTAATCTAATTTTATGTTATAATTCCTGTTTAAGATAATTTTAGTGTCAGCAAGCCAAGGACTGAAGTAAATACTGCCATAAATTGTAATACATTAAAATACCAGAGCATTACATCCATTCGGCCGTGACTTGATTCGCTTATTGTTTAAAGACAAAAAAAAAAAAAAAAAATCTCAGATTACATCAAAACTAGAAATATACCCTGTGGAGTGGCTTCTTTCTACCCATGTCAGGTCAGGCAGTCGATGGAGTCTGCCAACTTGAGACTCCCCTGTCTCAGCTCCTTGGAAATGTGAATCACTGTTAAAAGAATTGTAGATTTCCGTTTCCCTTAGGTAGAATTTATTATTTTTGTAAGATCTCTTTAAATTGCCCTGTACCTCCCCACAAGGGAAATGCATTAGGACAGATTATTTGGCTTTAAATCATAACTAGGTTAATATTTGTTTTAAGTTTGAGTTAAGACCTAGTTTAAATTCCTCCTTAAATTGTTAAACAAGACAATTTGGGGCTATGAAAAGGAAACTATAGCATGTTTTTCAGTAATACGATATTATGGCAGAGGCTACCAAATCATGCAAAAGCAATTTCTTATTTTCCTACTAAATAGAGGATTATAGCTAAAGCATTGCCTGCATACAGACTGTTCATTTTTGAGCAGCATTCTGTCGAGCCTGCTATACTTGGAAAGACATGGAGATAACACTGCCTCCGAGAAGGGAATGCTGCATCTAACACTATTTCTGTTCAAGAACCAGCAATTTCTCTGCCTTTTTACGCTCTTGTTTCTCCAGGAGAAGAAAAAAAAGGGGAGAACAGAGAGGTGGGGTGCTATATATACAAGGTTGTATTGTTCACACAGTCAATGCTTTTATTCATATAGTTTGTATTTATAAGATATAAAAAAAAAAAAAAAAAAACCTTTGCAAATTTTCTTTTGGTCGTCTACCTGCCATTCCCTTGAGGGAGGCACTGAATTCAAGGATCCCATGGGATATATCTTACTATGACTCTTTCAGAAAGAGCCTTAGAATTTTAATGTCAGCCTACTGGCCTCCCTGTTGTGTGAAACATGGCGGGAGCTAATGAGGCCTTGAATGACTCAACCCATCTCATAGCACTGATGTATTTATTGGTTCTCCAAGAGCCTTTCTACATGTTGCAATAACTAAAGCATATAGATTGGAAGATCTTGAAACTGAAATTCTCTGCCTGGGGAGGCAACTTCTGGCACATTCAAAACACAACTGGATTTTCCTTTTTATGGCTGCCTTTTAACTTGGGAAATTAATATATTTAATGATTCCTAGTGATAGCTTTGTACCAAGCTCAGCATATTAAACATGGGCCAGTATGTAAACAAAATCCAGGCTGCCCTGTGTTGTAATGGGAATGGACAGAATTGAGGTATTCCTTGGGGCCAAGGGAACAGGGGTAGGGCCAGAAGCAGCAATTCACATGGTTCTTCCCTAGTGGCCAAAAGCACTGAATGGAAGTGTTGTCCCTGTGCTCTGGAAAGGACTGGTTAAGTATTTATAAGATGCTGCCTCCAGGCATCTGGGTGGCTCAGTCCTTAAGCATCTGACTTCAGCTCAGTCATGATCTCATGGTTCATGAGTTCGAGTCCCACATGAGGTTAGCTTGAGCCCCACTTCGGGTGAGCATGAGCCCCACTCTGGGCAACAATAAACATAAGCCCCACTTCTCTTCTCTCTCTGTCTCTCTGTCTTTCTCTCTGTCTCCCTCTGCCCCACCTGGGATTCTCTCTCATTCTCTACCGATTCTCTCTCTCTCTCACTCACTTGCACCCTCTCTCTCTCAAAAAAAAAAAAAAAAAAAAAATGGTGCTGTCTCCGATTCCTTCTATGGTTTTCAGAAGGTTGGGGAAGGAGGGGACCTTTCTTCCCAGGCCTCATTCATTGCCTATTGTGCACCTGCTACCAGATCCCCTTCCCTTGAAGCAGCCATCCTCATTTCTGAAGATGTTTCATCTCCAAAGACTTGTGATTCCCCCTCTACTCTGACTGCATGTGGAAAGTATTTTGGAATCTTGCCAAATGAAAGCAACTAAAGACAATCGGAAGTTACAATTGTCCATACCATGTGAAAATGAACTCTCTTCCCCAACCAACAGCTTTGACAAGGTGTTAACTTGAGTGTGTTGACCTGATGCTGATACATAATTTTAAGGCCTTCTCTAGGTATGCATTCAGATGAAAAATTATTTCCAAAGTAAGACTTTCTCTGTGTGCAAGGGACGTGGCACAATTTTACAAGAAGCAGCATGAACCATTTGCAGTAACTAGTGCTTTTTTCATCCAGAATCTCACCTTCTATCTTGTACCCATGGCATGGCCTAGAAGCCTAACACCGAGCCTGTCTTAGCCAACCCAACATTAGTCTACAGAGCAGAACTAAAAAGACCAGGCAAATTCTGCCATCGGACACCTGCAGGGTTCCCTGCGACTGCCCATTCTACAGACTCTCTAATGTAAACACCCACATGGCTTTTCTTCCCGTTCATCCAAGGCAATGTCCACATTTTAATTTTCACTGCTAACTTTATTTATAATATTCTATTAGAGCAATTTGTAATAATTTGAAAAGTTACTTAAAATCCTTTCTGTAGGCCCTTCAAAGAATTCCATAAAGAAGCCTGACCCGACCCACTACACAAAGGTCAAATTTGAAGATCAGAGATTTAGCAGTAAGGAAACAGAGGGCACACTCAAATAGGGAATTTAAGGAGAGTTTTTATAAAGGGACAAGACACAAAGATGCAGGAAGAATCAATGTGAAGCCCACTATCTTAGCTATCAAACACTAAGAGCTATTGTCATCCTTGGATGGTTCCATGCACTCATCCAGAGCTATAGGAAAGTGTATAAACAGGAACTGTGGCCCTTGGTAGAGAAACAAGACTCTAACAACCCAGTAGGGAAGTGGCCAGAGAATTAACTTCCTGACCACACTCTTCTTCTGCCCTCTTCTCTCTTGCTACTGCCTCCATTGGCCAAATGCAAGTAAAAGTCAGAGGGCAGGGGAACCTTGTTGATGCCATTGATACAGGTCAGCCCTCCAGGGCACAGACCAAGTTGATCTGGAAGGACAAACAGAGACTACCCAGACAAGTGGGTTACTCAGGTCCTTTAACTTATCAAGAAATGCTTGATCTAAAACAGGCTTCTCATGAGTTCCTTTACTACTATAAAGCCCACCAGTAAAACAAATTTGTTACCACTTTCCACTTCTTACGGATTTTCATAATAGTCCTCAGAGACCAACAACTACTGTTAACTACTGTTGTCACCAACATCTTAAGAGAAACACACATTCCTGTTTTACATATGTCCAAACATGCCAAGTGGTCTTTAACTACCTTTTATCAAGAACTAGTTTTACAGGCTCTTAATTATTTCCTAATTATTTATATTTTCCTTTATGACAGTGCCTTGTTAACCACACATTAAAAGTTCTGTATCTTTGTGATTTCAGACATAATTAATTTTATCATCCTATGGATTTATTAATGGGACTTATTTTCTCACTTTCTCTCTCTTTTATTTCTTTCCTGCTTTGTTTGTAAGATCTCCTTTCCCCTACATTGATCCTTTGCTATATGATTAACTAACTCCCCCATTCTCTCCCTTTCCCTGGCAACCTAGGTTAGATCTATCATAGACCATGTTTTTCTACTCTTAATATTCCTTTAGTGGCTTTGCTGAGAAGATATTTCTGCAATCGAAGCATCAACATGTCTCTTCTGCTGCGTCGTTAGCTTAGTCTTTAGGCTAAGATTCAAGAATATGCTATTGATTCTATCTGTAATTTTTAGCCTCATGTTGTATATGTTGAGCAACCTCACTCAAACTCACCTGAATCTGCTCTTTGGCCTATATTGCTACATTTGAAGGGTTAATATTCTTAGTGACTTAAAGTAATTCCGATTTCCTCACTGGCAATCCTTTATTCAATAAAATGGATAATTTAAGTTGCAATAATACACTGTTTTTTCTATAGTACATGATAAAACTATTGTAAGTTTAGGTGAAAAAGAATGTGACCAATAGCTATTTTAATTTTCTCTAGAATTGGACTTGGTACAAAAACAAAAATAAAAACCATTATGACAACCAGTGTGGTAGGAAAGTGGGAAAAGTCTGGCTTTGGAGTCACATAGCCCTAGGCTTGAGACCCCACTCTTTGGCTAGTACTGATCACCTTTCTTTACTATAACCTTATTGTAAGAATACCCCTTGGTGGGAAATTTTTATGTTTATTGTATAGGATAATGAGGGTTAAATGCCTGAGATGGAATACCTAACAGAGATCAGTAACTTCTTCCTCTAGCTCCTTCTTCTCCCTGTCTCTTATGCCCCCATGTTGTTTTTAGTGGACATCCGCCCCAGACCAAGTCCTCTGCCAGGTGTTTCCCATCCTTTGCCTTCTATGCAGTTCTAGCCCTTTCTTTTACTATCTCTATTTGTTCTTACTCATCTTTTTCCCTCTCATGCCTGTCAGAGCTGAGTACGTTGAAGACCTGTAGGCCAGTCAACTAATGTAAACATGTGAATCAAGCAGGAATAAGATAAGAGTGAGTGATAAAGATTGTGGAAAACTAGGGAATGTTTGTTTTGTCTACAAACCCTCAAAACACAATACACAGACACTATTTGCCAAGCAAAACACATCAGCAGGTTGGATTTGACTTTGGAGCAGCCATTTTATGTACTGGCCCTCCAAAGGGGCCCATAGATGGTCACCGTTCCCAAATCTCAGGTATCTCCGTGCTGCTGACACCTGAGTTAAAGTTGTAATTATAAGCAGCCTTCTGATAAAACTCTTTTCTGAAAGCATTCACACATGATATATAAGAAATCATGGACCACTTTGCAGATATACAGATGTAATAATCAAGGTTTATATGCCTTTTTGCCTTCACCAAAAAAGCTGTAGTTATAGCCAAAGATTTTCGCAGATACATATAACTGTATTTTCGAAAGTTGAGGAAGCAAGCTGAATCTCTCAAGAAGCAGACCCACACCAGACAGCTCTTTAGTGTCCATTCCAAGTACCTCTATAGGATGTCAACATAGCTGTGACAACAATTCCCTGAGGTAAGAATTGCAATTATTATTATGTCTCTTTCACCTGGGATCCAAAAGCTCTGACCTGGGTTCATGATCAAATTTTTCATAAGCAGGTGCCTTGCACAGTGCCTGGCAGTGGTAATCATATTAATTAAATCTGAGTAAATAAAGTCAAAGAATCATTACAGATCTCCCTCCAAAGGAGACATCAGGTTCTTGGATAAATGGATTTAGAGTGTGGTCACTAGAAACAGGTCAGTTTCTTGCTCGGAGATTCAGTGCACTCTGGAATGTCAGGAAATGATGTCAGGCTCTATAAGCAACATCTATAATCACAAACCCAGACCCAGACTCTCACATGTGTGCCATGTGGAAAGGAATGTGGATCCTACACCTGTGCTGTTTGCTTTTTTTTCAGGCAAATATGCAAACTGATAACAAGACCATCTGCTTCTTCATCCTCAGATATAAAAGATGGCTACACATGCAGAGAACTAATCATTTTAGTCCCTCTTAACTGCCTGTCTGATTTCATAAATATCTTCATTCAGTTCATTTTAATAACTATTGCTTTAGAATTTTCTGATTCTCAGCTTTGTTGATATATTCTTAACTTCCCAAGAATGAAAAACTATCAAGTTTCTTCAATTACCATATCAACAACAACAAAACTGCTTTCTTAGAATTGAAATCCAAATTTCTATCTTTCCAGCCTGATGCTTTCCAGGAATTATGGGGCCTAATATTTGAAAGTTGCATATGAAAACAGATGAAAAAAGGATGAATTGAGGATTTCTGACAAAGTAATAGAAACCCGAGAGAGAAAACCTTGTTGCTACCTCAGCTCGCTTCACTTTTTCACTTGGGTTTTTCCTGTTTGTGATGGCTCCAATTCTGGCTACAATTCCTGGGACCCTAAGTCAGTATGGCTGTAGCTATCAGCACAGCTGATGTCTCTGACCTTCTGCTTATCCCCAGCCAGTCATGGTATAAGAAATCCCCTCTCCTATTAGTTTCAGCAAGACTATCTTGGACTCTTTCAAAAGGGGCTCTTAGCAGGAAACCAAGAGTAAAGAAAACAAATAGAAAAGTATAGACCTCAAAACATTTGCAGAGCCCATGAGTATTATCCCAAAGTAAGCCTGTTATAGACAAGTGCAGCTAGTGCAGCAGATAAGATCCCAACACTGCCTGTAGTTTTTCCCCATCTCTACCCTATCTCTCAGAGTCTGAGATGCAGAAAAGAAATAGTGTGCTGGAATCCTGTAAACTACCCAGCCATGTCAGCTGTGGCTGGGTTTTGGTTAAGCCAGGTTAAGAGATTTTATGTTTTCCTTTGCCTTTTTTCACTTAGTTTCCAAGGCCATACAACATAGAAAATAAATGTAAACTTACCTTTGTTAAAATAAGAGAGAAAGGAGTTCTTGATACAGAAAACAGGAGCATAGGAACTGTCTGGAATGGTGGTCTCCAGAATGGATCCATTCACCTTAGGGGGTGATGCAGTAGGAAAACATTAGAACATGTATGTTTATTTTATCTTTTTCTTTTAAAATATGTGTTAGCTTTTACATAAGTAATCCAGTGGAATATGTATATGATGTTTAAATAAATGTGCACGTGTCTGTTTGAAGATCCCTGCCCACAAAGAATACTGTAATGGCAGCTTCCATGGCAACTCAGGATCTGGGAAAAATCGGGTGGGGCTAGAGCAGATCAGAAGTGAAAACCCAGGCAGGAATGAGCCAAAACACCTGATAGACTGATCAATTCCTTTCTGGTGTTTCCCATATACCACAGTTTTGGCTTTCTGTATAATACCGTGTTAAGTGACCAGACTTTGCAGCCAAACAGACCCCCCTCTGCTTTCTGTGTAAATTTGGGCAAGTTCCACAACTTTTTGCACTTCAATTTTGTGTCTGTAAAATGGGATTCGTGGTACTTACATCATATGGGTTATTGTAAAGATTAAATGATATTATGTATAAAAAATACTTCACGTATTGCTTAAAATGTAGTGATCTCTCAATAAACAGGGGCTATTATTACTTCTACTGTTCCTTGCATTAAAGCCCCCAAACCCATGGATCTAGGCAAGGGGAATTCCAAAATTTTGGCTTGAGATTTACAGCGTATTAATTTCTTACTTCCTAAATAAGAGTAGAGGACTAGCCAGGGACATCTCTGCCTTCACATGAATTAACTATCCAATCCCTATGAGTTAAGTAATATTTTTGTTGAACTTATGACAACACTAAGACACAAAGAAGTTGAGTAGTACCTTTCAGAAGGGTAGATAGCTGCTTTGTGATGGAGCTGGGATCTGAACCCGGGCAATCCAGCTTGAGAGACTTGTCTACCTGCAAACTAAGGCTTTCTCAACCTTGGCACTATTGCTATTTAGGACTGGCTAATTATTTGTTGCGGGGGGGGGGGGGAGGTTGTAGGATGTTTAGCAGCACCCCTGCCCTCTGCCCACTTGATGCCATTAGCACCCCCTCCTTAGTCGTGACAATCAAAAACGTCTTCACACGCTGCCAAATGTCCCCTTGGAGGAAAAATCACCCCTGGTTGATCTCCGTGCACCACACCAACTAACCCTTTTATTATTCTAAAGATTATTCTGTTAACTGTGAGTTAGGCAATATTTTACTCATTTTACTCACCACAAAACTAAGGCACAAAGTTCATTCTTGTTCTTAACCATGACTGTACAGAATTGCTTGGGGAGTTTTTAGTCTAATTCCCAGACTTCATTCAAGGTTACTTGGATCTGGATCTCTGGGGCAGTTACAGAAGGGGGAGGGAGGAGACCCAGGCACCCGTGTTTTTAAAGCCACCCCCGCCCCAGCCGATTCTAGTGAGCAGCCAATGTTTAGGAACAAAGCTCTAGTCATTCTTTTAAGAATCAACTCACAGAAGTATTTATTTGCTATGTAATTAGGAATCTAACTCTCTAATTACAGTACACCTGTACTGTGCCCTTTTTCCTTGAATCCTCTCCTTAAAACGCTCCTACTCTGGGTCTCCCTCTCCAGTCACCTAGCTTGAACATTTCCTTTCTCCACCACACACCCCTCCCATGCATACGCTTTCCTGTTTTTTTCACGATGATCCTTCTGAAATGCTCTGCCCTTGTTTTTTTGTCCCCAGACTCTACCACCATCACCCTTCCTCTGACTTCAGCTGAAGTCAGCTTAGACATCATCCTTTTTGGAAAACGGCTTTGATTTACCCACTGACTTTCATCTTCTATATCACTCTAAAAAGCCCTAGGACAGCCCATATCCATATTATGTTGTCATCTTTGACATTTCTCAGTCTCTCCTCAACCTCTTTGCTTCTACCATCAAAGCTCCCAGATGGATCTCCAAAAGGGCTAGATCCATATCCTTTATCTCTGAACCCCCAGCACTTACCTGCCTCTCATATCTTACAAACAGCTTAATGAAGGTTTGCTGAGTGAGTGAATGAGTTACCTTCATCTTCTTCCCAGTCTTCACCAATCCGTGTGGATCACCAATCCACCCTTTTGCTGGTTTCTCCCTGCGCATTTCATCACTGCCAAACCTTCTTCCTAGTTCTGAGCCATCTGTTCACTGGTAAGAGTGGCGGCTGACCTGTTTTCACTCCATAGGACTCAGGAGCAGAGCCAGGCAGCTGTGGCTGGAACTCATCTCTGGCTTTGAAACCTAAATGAAGCTATCATCGGCAAGCTCCAAGTTGTGGTGAGCCTTGTTCATGCCCCGAATCATCTCCTGTCTTCACCACAGTTCCGGGCTTGCACATTATAATACAAGAGTGTTAGTGAAACTGCCATGTTCTCTCTGTACTCCATAACCGAGGGCAACCCAATTTGTTTCCTATAATGAAGCTGTGCCACTACCTATTGGCTTTACTCTGTAGAAAAGTAATTTCCTTCTGCAAGATCCTTATCATTCAGAGGATTTTTTAAAATGCACTGGTAATGTGTGGGAAAACACTCAACCCAAGTATTTTCTTCTTGTAATCCATTCTTAGGGCAAAGTGCAGCATGTAGGACATCTGTGCAAAGGAGGAACTCACCCATATGAAGAAACTCCTCGTAAGTTCTGAAGCCAGGGATGGTGTAGGGGACCTAGTCATGTCAGTCGAGTGGACAGCAAGTGCCATCTCCCAGACTCCCCTCCACTGCTAGTCTGACCATGGCGCCTGACCAGATGACTCTAAAACTGGACAAGGATTGATCCAAACTAAAGTGGGGCTCTGAGGATGGCTGATTCCTAAATCTTGCTTAGTCAGGAACCCCTCACAAACCTGTTTCTAGAATAGTCCTCCTCAACCCCTAATGTTCACAAATCTTGATAAGGGGTCCCTGAGTTCATAACACTTCAATCCTCAAAAAATAGTGATTTCTCCCCATGTGGAGAAAAACTGTACTTCAGACTTATCAAGTATCATGTTGATCATAATCTGCTCATATTCTTTAACAGGTATGTTATAAAGAAATCAGAACTAAAATTACCACTTATCACCAAAGGTAGAATTATTCTAGCTAACATTTTTGGTGCAA
The DNA here is from genome assembly GCF_023721935.1 of Panthera uncia. Classification (NCBI taxonomy): domain Eukaryota; kingdom Metazoa; phylum Chordata; class Mammalia; order Carnivora; family Felidae; genus Panthera; species Panthera uncia. The sequence continues at coordinate 22,556,249 of NC_064812.1, read as the reverse complement.
TTTATAATTCTAATAATGCTTGTTTCATTGGTCACCCATTGGACTAAAGAAGAGACTTTTGTCAAAAGGAAGTGATGAAGTTAGTGACTTTTAAGTAAGGTAACATTTACAAGAAAGAACAAAAGATCCAATCATGAATAAAACCCTTCAAGTTTTTTTACTGTTTAAATGGAAACTATTCTGTGAAGATTAGATAAACAAATGCTTTAGTAAAATCAACAATGAGTAATATATCAAATGAATGTTTCTTCACTTTGTAGAGAAGTCACAAAAGCTGCTCTATCAGATAACTGCGAAATTCATCCCCGACTCTTCCCAAAGTTAATAAACTATAAGCTGCTAGGTATTTCAAAACTGTAAACTAAGGAACCAAAGTGACTATTTCTATCTTTTATGTATTTGTTCCTTGGGCTCCCTTCTTTTCTAACGCATGATTGTTTCGGTCATCTTGAACACATTTCAATGTTTTTTTTTTTTAACCCACAGAGATAACTAGCTACTTTTGTAGAGATTTGTTCAAGAATAAACATTAGCTGGCATTGCAATACTGCTCTTATAGTATATTATGCATACTACTACTTGCCAGAATAAAGTTTCAGTTTTACACGTACATTTATAGATATACACATATGTGTGTCTATATACAGACAAGTAGAATTTTATATAGAGAGACTCTGTGTATATGAAAATGAGACCTTTATTTGATTGTGTAATGTGCCAAAATATTAAAATTAGGTAATTCAGCCAAGTTCTTCATGGTTTTGCTTGAAAAATCCCTTTTAAAATTCATGCAAAGTTGATTCACTTTCTTGAGACTCTCAAAAGAATCATGGATCAGTCTCAGTTTCACAACTAGTCTATTTGATCCTTAAGAATAGAGGAAGAAAAAGAATGAAGAGAAGGAGGAGGGAGAGAGAGGTGGAGGAGCGAACTGGGGCAGGGAAGGGAGGAAAATGAGCCACAGAAGGAAAAAGAAGTAGCAACTAATCAGTGTAAATTTACAGTAGAAGGAAATTACTTCTTAAGAGTTATGATTCTTTTTTTTCTTTTTTGAGAGAGAGAGAGAGAGACAGAGACAGAGAAAGAGAGTGTAAGTGGGGGAGAGGGGCAGAAGGAGAGAGAGACAGAGAGAGAGAGAGAGAGAGAGAGAGAGAGAGAGAGAGAGGGAATCTTAAGAAGGCACCACCCTGGGATCATGATCTCAGCTGAAATCCAGAGTCGGTCGTTCAACTGACAGAGGCACCCAGGTGCAACTTATTCTCCTCTTTGATCAGAGAAGTGGGGATCAGATTTTTCTGGTTCCCTAAATTCTCCCAACTTCCTAACACAAACCTTATCTGAAGGAACTAATATAAGTCATGAAAATGAGACTAGATGGATTAAATCCCTAGAAAACTCACTCATTCTGCTGGCATATCACCCATTGAAAACTTCCCTGGTCCCTGCTGCTCCTCGTTCCTCTCCAAACTTTTGTCATATACCTTCATCTGGTTTATGATGTTCCATCTTAGCAGATATAAAATGTTTATATATATGTTACTCCAATGGGACTCAAGATAACAGTCCTACAGGTAAAAATCTGGGTCAGGCCAGCTTTATAAAAAAACTTAAGACAGTATCTGCCTCCTTGCAGGAGCTAAATGTATGCCTACTGCATTAAGAAATTAATATTGGAAGAAATCTGGAAATGCAGCTGACGTCCATGTCTTCAGATGGCATGATTTATTGCCAACATCCATTGCCATCAGCAGCTGAGTTCTGGACACTGAAAGGCGAGCCAAGGATTGGTCATCGTTTCAATGCTGACTAACACATTTTCAGAATAGTTGAGACTGTCCTATTATTTAATCACAATGTCCTTCCTCATTCTAGCATCTCCATAAATTTGATTTCACCTGCCCCAAATAAATTACAGCAGGAAAGAGCGTTGTCATGAGATCAGCCACTAGAATAAAAAAAACTATCGTGCTACAAGAGAGCACAATGTACAGAGAGCATTCATCTACTCACTCATTCGTTCCATTGGATTTTCTTCTATTCACTCATTCTTTATTTCTTCATTTCTTTTTCTAATAATCAGATACACAGAATTGCATTAATCCTAATCTTCAGTTCACACATGCCATCATCCTTGTTTCATGCAAGACGCTATTTCATCTTCTTTTATTATTGGTTTATTCCAACCATACACAAATTCCCTTGATCCCAACACCCAACTACAGAACTAGAACATGAATAATAACTTACATTTAAGTATCCTCTCCCTATTTTATTCCCCTTCTCTCCCATGTGAGGAAATCACTATCCAGAATTTATTATCCTTACTTTTTTTTTTTAGTTTTATCTCCACTTACGTATCCTAAATGATACCTTCATTGTTATCTATTCAAAAAGTACTTCTGTTAAAGTTTCCGTGTCATAAAATAGCACTGATTTTGTTTTATAGAGATACTTAGAAGCTTTGGTCAATGTACACATGGCCATGGGCATGGTTCAGCAACCTCTGGGTGAAGGTTCCAGGCCTGGGGAGTACAAAACCACTCTGCACTTTGGCTGGTCCCTTGTCCCTGTGCGGCAGCTTCATGTGTCCAGGAACATGGTGGGACCAGCCTCTCTCACAGAAAGGACACTTCCCTCTGCTCTGTCATTGGCTGGTCCTTTCAGATGGATGACTTTTTTTTTTTTAAGTTTATTTATTTAAGTAATTTCTACACCCAATGTGGGGCTTGAACTCATGACCCTGAGATCAAGAGTCACCTGCTCTTCTGACTGAGCCAGCCAGATTCTCCTCAGGTAGATGAGTGTTAATGAGAGCTAAATAAACAGATTTGCCATGCAAATGCCTGGTCCATAATATCATACTCAGTCACTTTTACTTCCTTCCCTGTTCCCTTTTTTATATTATTGCTCTAGAAAGATGCTCCATGCGTGCTAGTATTTAACCTTACAACTTAAGATAACTCATCATCCACAAAAGCAGAAGTGTTTCAAATGATATAAACAAATGCTTAAAGAAGGAATAATCCACTGTGGAGCTGTTGGTGATACCACACCACACTCTTCATCCTGTTTCTTTTCTTCTTGGATGCTGTCAGCTCAGTCCTGGCCAGGCTCCAGTGCCCATCTCAGGCTCCAATGGCTCAGGTCCCTGTTCTGTCTTGTCTCTCCTCCTGTCTGTGGTTCTACTTGAATAAACAGTACCTGAGAGTTGTAGCAAGAGTCAAGAAATGATTGGAGTCCAAACCATTTGAACAGAATTGTACTCCCCTGTATTTGTATCTCACTTTACACCTTTTCAGTGTCTTTCATAAACGGTACTTATTTGAATTTCTCCAAAGTCTTTGTGACACGTGGATAGGTAAAATGTAAGCATCTTATAGAAGACGACCCTGAAGCTCAGAGCAGTGAAGACATTTGACCAAGGTCACCCAGTGACAAGAATAGGTGGGATCTAGATTTACCAACGCCTATAGAAACACTTTTCTTCTACCCACCTCTTCTCTACCTGCCCCAGGCCCACACCCACAAACCAGTGATGGTCATCAACCTACAGCCTTCTCAGGGAGGACTGGAATTGTACCTTCCTTGTTCAGCTATTGTTCTCATAACATTTACAAGAGAAATGCTATGGGGCAAAACAATCCTTGAATAACTGTCTCGGTTTATTTGCAATTTCAGTCCTGGCTCTTTTACATCGCATTATATAAAGGCATCTTAAAGACACACTGCTGAGTTTATTTTTAAATGTCTTTATAGGCACTTTTCTTTAAAATAGAACACTTCCTTACGTCGTCCTTAACTGTGTCAGTCTTCCCATCGTCACCTTTATTATTTGAAAGCCCTTCGTCAAAGTGATGTTAATAAACAGTCCTGAGAGACAGTTTAGAGCCATCTATTCCTCTAGAATCAAAGGAAATCAAATTTATTCTATTAATCCAGCCTGTGGGGGTTAATGGAGTCCCTTCATTCATCTTATCACAACTAGAAAGACTCACGGCGCCCCCATGCACAGATGACAAAACCACTTTCTCAGCTCCAACTCAGACCTGATCCTTCTTCCCACCACTGTCATTTTTTGGTTCATAGAGCCTTTCACCAAGAACAGTCCTCCTTGATTATTCTCCATAATTCATAACTAATCACTGGCACTGTACAAAGGAATGAAATATAAAGATTCATTGGAAAACATGGGATATTATGTACCATTATATTTCTGTACCTTGAACATCAACTTTCTGGATTGATTTCATTTGGGTTTCCATTTTTAATACTAGCATTGCATGTACAGGCGGCATAAAAATCTGTCGTTAAATGCAGCCTTAATCTGCACTCGCTAAGCGCACAACCCACCCACAGCTGACTCAGTCTAGGGCACTACCTAGGCCCACTGACATTCGGCTATGCTTCTGGCCTCCTCGGGTTGTGGAAGCCCCCACAAGGCACCTGCACTCTCCTAGATTCCCCAGGGCTCTCCATGCTCCCGTGGGCCTGAGTAAATGGGGCAGGCGGGCGTGCCAAGCAGCCGGTTTTTATTCAGGCATTTGCCAGAAGGGAAATTGCTAAAATGTTTTAGGGCCCCCTCAGGAGAATAAAAATGTCACACTGCCTTTAGCTTTTATCCCTCAGCTAAAAATCAATGTTTTCTAAAAGAGAGAAGCTTTTAATACTCTTGTAAGGGTTTTGCTTCAGATCCAGCTTATATTAATTAAGCACATACTTTTGGCAAGTGTTTTAAATAACTTCATTCCCATAACAATCAGGTATCAACCATCTTCACCTTACCTTTGTGGAAACTGAGCCTGAGGGACTAAATGGCCCCTGAAGGTCACACAGCCTCAGGGGCAGAAGTGGAATTTGCACTTGGCTCCTGGAATTCTCTGTTTGATGTCCCATTTTATGTCACTGTGTCTCACCATATTCTGATCATACATCTCCAGCAGGAGAGAGTTTAGACTAAATGAAATACGCTATGGCTGAGTCCTACATAGAACTGTCATGATTCACTTACTCATTCTTTCAGCAAATATTAACTGAGAAACTACTGTGCGCCAGGCACTCCTTTAGGTGCCAGAGATATAGCGGAGATCAAAACAGACACACTTCCTGCCCTCGAAGAGTCTGATGCCTACTGTGGGTCACAGACCACAAACAAGATATGAGAAGTAAAATGCAGAGCATGTTAGTGAGCAGTAAGTACTAAGGAGAAAACATAAAACATAAATTTGGGAAGTGAGATATGAAAGCCCATAGGTCGGTAGGGGTGGAAATTTTCAGCAGCATGGACAGGGAAGGCCTCCCAGAGAAAGTCACTTTTTGAAATACTTTTTGGCATCTCAGTTACATTCAATTATTTCATTGGTATTTGCCTTTCAGGATTGTTGTAAGGAATCCCATAATTTCATTTCTGGGAGATACGTTGTAAGAATCAACCTGATAATATTGATAAACTGTTCTATTATTTGCGTATTAATTTTGCCCCAGCTGGTGACTTATGACACATCCAAGGACCAAAAACTGTGGCTGTGGTTTGGACAGTTCTTGGCCATTGCAGAGAATGCAGGGTAGATAGGCATGAGTCTATGAATCAACCTTTCTACAGTCATACTCTGATGGCCCTGTTACCAGCTTGTAACTTTCAGCATGTTACACAACTTTTTGGTGCATTAGAAAAGTCTGTAAAATAGAGACATTATCAGTACTCACCACATAGGACTGCTATGAGGGTTACGTGAGTGCAATCTTGGACAAGTCTGCACTCAGATGGGGGTGTGGTATGTCACTTACACACCTCATGTACATATACAAGTGTTAATTAGTGTGAGGGACATTACTCGTGATGACATATTCACCAGAAATAAAGAAGTAAAGATATCCATACGATCTTTTTTTTTTTTTTTATTAAAGAACACTGATGTGAGTATGGATCTGGTGTGGCAAATATCCAGCACTAAGGAAATGTTTTTAATTTAAGGTGTGAATATAAAATAAAAAAGCAGAGTTTCTTTAAAAAGAGCTTTGAAGGCAATTCCATAAGTATCTTGAAGCATAACTGACCTCAGATCAAGATGTTGAAAAATAACATGCATTGGGACACAGGTATTGTGTTGAGATGATTATTTTTCATTTGTAAAAAAAAAAAAAAAAGGCAAACCCATCAGTGGTAGGGACTGCATATGACCATCATCTGTGTATCCCTGGTCACCAGAGCAGACCCAGGAAGTGCCTGATGACAGCCGGTATCTGAGCATGGTAAGCCCACTCTTAGCTGTAGGTCTGTGGTTTCAGGCTCTGTTCCAGATTGCCCCAGGGCTTCACACGGATGCCTGGGGACTGTAACTGGACAGTTACAGGACCCTGAAAGCAGTTCTCCAGCATCCTGCCTGTGCTCCGACTACCCCTGCACCCCTACTTTCATTGATCTTATATACTGGATCCCAGGGCAGAATTTGTTATTTTTTTCCTTAAATCCCACTGCTTAAAAAAAAAAAAAGTTTGAAATGTCTGAAAGCCATTATTTTATAACTAGCACATGGTTTTCATACTAGCATGCTTTCAGTACCCAGCCCAGTACCTGGCCCACGATAGCTATTCCATGACTATTTGCTAAGTGACTGGATTACACTGGAAAACTGGGATAAACACACAAATGTAGCTAATGCAGAAATCAGCTCCATCCAATCTGAACCAGTACAAGCAGCTCTGGATTTAAATATTGTGCCAAAATAGACAAGATGGGTAAGGATAAGGATTTAGTAGATTTCATTTACTTTTTAAATTACTGAATCCACTCCGAATTTTAAGATGAGAGCAGCAATGTAACAGCAGATGAACAGAGAATTAGTTAAAAGAGGAGAGAGAAATACAGACTCTGAATTCTGTCAAATCTAGCCTGAACTTCCCTATTAGCTGTGTGACATTGAACAAATGACTTAATCTTGCTAAGCCTCGGTCCAGTTGTAAAATGGGGATACTAACAGTATCTATTTTCTTGAGGTATTGTGCAGAAAAAATAAGATACTCCACAGAAATTTCCTAGTACAGTTTGAGGCACATAGAGAGCATTCAGTAAATGTTAGCTGCATACACACACACACACATACACACACGCACAAACACAGAGATACATATACACACACATACTATATGTGTATATACACACACACTATACATATATATATATATATATGCTATGTATGTACACATTAAGTGGATATATGTGTATTTATATATGATTATTAAAATTTTGAGGCCGAGACATAAAAACAAATATACATGCTATATATATCTGCACTAAATGAATATACATATACATATATATGTTTATTACAATTTTTAAACTAAGATATAAAAAAATCATATAATCCTGTGATTTTAGCATGTATTTATTAGCAGCAGAACCCCTCATTCAAATACGTGGAAAAATCCTAAAGTATGGGGTCCTCTGGCTAAATCAAGAGGTTAGAAAGACCATTTCCCTTCATCCACACACATGTGCATATAACCACACATGCATGCACACACACATGCACACACATACGTACATGCATGCATGCACACACACATATACATATACACACTGTGCCAAACCAAAAAGCATCCTATGTCTTAATTTCTCTTACTATCACCCAACAAGACTCTAAGGCTCTTTGGAAAAGATTGATAAAGTCTAACTCTCAGGGCACCTGAGTGACTCAGTCAGTTAAGTGTCTGACTTCCACTCAGGTCATGATCACATGGTTCAGGAGTTCGAGCCCCACATTAGGCTCTCTGCTATCAGCACAGAGCCCTCTTTAGATCCTTTGTCTCTCTCTCTCTCTCTCTCTCTCTCTCCCCCTCTCTCTGCCCCTCCCCTGCTTGCACTCTCTTTCTCAAAAATAAATAAACTTTTAAAAAAATAACCTTATTTTTAAAAAGTAATAAAAATAAAGTCTAATTCTCTCATACGTCAACAGCATAAACAGACCCAGAAAAATGAAGGTATTGGTCTGATGTCAATGGAATATCCAAAAATAACAGCCAGTATTTCTTGAGTACTAACTTGGCATCGGGTACCATGCTGAGCAGTTTACCTACATGACCATAATCTTTTCAACAGCTTTGTGAATCAAGGATTGTTATCATTACCATTACACACACACACACACACACACACACACACACAGATTAAATAAACTGACCAAAGTCTTAATGCTAGTAAGTGTAAAAGCCTGGATTTAGGTCAGGTTTGTATGATTCCAAAGCCTTAGCTCTATTATCTTCTGGAAACCTGATTCCCCATTTCATCAACTTTAGTCCTACCCTCATATTGTCCCAGAGCCTCTAGCTGATGTACTTCTTTTCATTTCAGAATATGAAACTCCATCTCTGATTCATAAAAGACTCAAGGCACATTTTCCATAGGTCTAATGTCCCCAACAGAGAATTTAAGTTGTATCTACCACAACAGCATCATTGGAGTCAACTTAATCAGCCTATGTTAAGCATGATGTTTAAAAAATTGTTTTGGGAGAAAACGAAGTGACAAGAGGGTTGCCTGAAGTTTTTAGCTTTCTCCTGGCCATTTTGGTTTCGTTCCAGAACAGCTCACTCTCTAAGAACCAACAGCACATTCCCCCAACTTGTAGAGAGGACTTCTGTGATCAAATCTGCAGTGAGTGGTCCCAGCAGTCTTGAAGATGGAGTCATCTGGTTGATTTCTGTGCGTGTTCCCTTCCTGTGAGCCCCAATAAAATAGGCATTTGCTACCATACTTAAAATTCATTACTGATCATGGAAGCCAACAAAGGCATAAGTGATTTTAAAGCAAGAGTACCACTGTGATATTGGGTTTTCCTGAATGAATAACACTGTTGGCAATAGATCTCCTTGACTCTTTGCGTTTCATAACTCTTGCAGGCAGCTATGACAACTAATCATTTCAGTCATTCATTTATTAAGAATTTTAAGCACTTACTCTGTGTCAGGCATGAACAAGAAACAGAATATTAACTTTTTAAATAAAAATATTTTTATTACTTTAGTGTCTTCCAGTGTCCAGGTACTATGCTAAGTGCTTTTCAGACATTGTTTCATTTAACTCTCAAAACAGGGAGTTTGGAAATGTTATTACCCCTGGTTTACAGATGAGGAGACAGAGAATTATCAAGTTAAGTAATTTTCTCCTAATCCCACAATGATGCAGTAACAGAGCTGGGAAACTTTGAGTTGGAATGGGATTTTTGGTGTTTACTGAATGACCTCAGTGACATAGGCCTCTTTAGGATTGTTGTTTTTGTTTGTTTTGTTTCTGTTTCTGGTTTTTTTTTTTTGGGGGGGGGGGCGGTTGAGATATGGTTAGAGATTTTGTCCTCCAAGAAGCTTTCAGTTTAATTTTGTAGAGTACTGGTTCTCAAGTGGGGAAATTTGCCTCCAAAGACCTTCAGCAATGTCTAAGACCACTTTTTATTTTCACAGTTGGGTTGGGGGAGATGTTGATTGCATCTGGTAGGTTGAATCCAGAGATGCTATTAAACATCCTACAATACAAAGGCCATCCCCACACAACAAATATTTGCCTGGTGCAAAATGTCAGTAGTGCTAACATTAAGAAATTTTAGATAAGACAACTTAGATAAGACAACTCATGAAAAACCAAAATCAATCCATAATGTACAATTATGTTAAGGCACTGAGAGGAATCAAAAGGCTGGATCATGGAAAATGGTTCAAAGAGGAAAGCTTTAGAGTACAAGATCTAGAATACAAGCTTCGTCTTTGGACCAACTTCTATTTAATTCCAAGTCTTCCCTTAACAAATCACATAACTGTGGCAGAGTCTCAATGTCCTCATCTTTAAATGGAAATAAAAATACTGATGTTACAGTAATATTATAATAATTGACACAAAGCCTACGTTGTCCCTATTACCCCAAAAGTGGTAGCCATTCTGAAAGATTTCACTTTTTTAAGTTACAGATGATGTCAAAGTGCCTAAAACAATTGGACTGGGTTTAAAATAATGTGGTTATTTCAATGATGTTAATACTGTAACATGTCACTACATCATCTCCCCGGCTGGTTGTTGCACAAACCATCACATTCCTGGACATGACCAGAAAAGGAGTCAAGATTCCTGCTCTCTCACCAATGCTTTTGGCTCCTTCATGTTCTTGGTAAATAATTTCTATACACTGGATGTTTGTGTCCCTCCACCCCAGATTCATTTGTTAAAACCTAATTCTCAACGGGATAATATTTGGATGTAGGGGGTGATTAGGTCATGAGGATGGAGCCCTCATCAATGGCATTAGTGCCCTTATTAGAGATGTGACAGTGCTCCCTGACCTACTTTCACCATGTGAGAATATAGTGAGAGGACAGCCCTCTGTGAACCAGGAAGCAGGCCTTCCCCAGACACTGAACGTGCCGGGGCCTTGATCTCTGACTTTCCACCTCCAGAGCTGTAAGAAATAAACACCTGCTATTTGTAAGCCACCCAGCCATTCAGGGATTCTATCACAGCCCATGTAGAACAAGACACTAACTTCTCTATTTTAGGCCACTACACAATTCCTGAGGTGAACAATTCCAAGTATCCTCAGTGATTTAAAAAGTCAGTAACATACTGACAATTTTAATGGGCACACTGAAAGTCAACACATTTTTATGAAAACAATCTGTTCCTACCTGTCCTTCTCCTTTCTACCCTTTCCCTGAACCCATATGTGGTGCAACATGTCCTTATGCAAGCCAGGGGTCAAACTGCCCAACCGCCTCTAACAAGAAGATTTGTATCTTTAGAGTATCCACGAGAGTGAGCCTGAAGCCAACCAGGATGAGCACAGAACTCTGGACAGATTCGGGCCCCCATCAGTCTGAGTCCAAAGAGTGGGATGGGACCAGGTTCTGGGGCTCAGGATGGGGTTTAGGGGACCTGAAGTTCTGGCAGAAGCCAACAGGGTGAGTACGCTAAGCCTCACTGGGGCCCAACAGGTCAACAGTCAACATTTCTTTTTCTGAGAACCTTGAAATAGTCCCACTTTCCTGAGGAAAAACAGAACTGCAATGTCTGGGAACTGCTTATGAAGAACTTTGGAAATAGTCCCCCTAGGTCAGTCCAGTCTGACCACGCTCTCTGCTCATCCAAAGATGGTGGCTGGCCCTTGATAAAGCAGTGGACGGGTTTCCATCACTCTCAGATGCCCACACACATGGCTCGGCAGGGCCTTGCTTCACCATAGCCTTGCACCGCCTCATCCATCACCAACGTAGAACCTGCTTGGGCCAGGCTTCACACACAAGGCCCTGCTCCTCCGCCCAGGCCTCTGCCCACTTGGCTTGAAGCACGTTTGGTCCCTTTGTATAAAACGCTTTCTGACACTTGCCATTTCTATGTGCTACAACATTTCTATCATATCAAAAGTGGGTTTGGCCTCTCTTTCCATTGAAAAGGAAAATTTCCTACGTTACAAGTGCTCCTGACACAACCTTGTTCTCTCATTGTCTACAGTGAAAAGAACAGTAAAATCAGAGAAGCAAGTTTCTCTCTAGGAATGAATGAGCTTGACCACGTTACAACACTTTTCTCCGTGAAGTGTAGAAAAATGTACCTACCTCAGAGGGTGGCTCTGAAGATTAACTAAAGAGGTGAAATAATATTTTTCAAGTTCCTTGCCTAATGTCTGGCGCTTTGAAGGCATTCAATAAACAGTGGCTGCAGTTGCTATTATTAGGATTATTATTGTGGTTGTTCAGTTTCCTTATCTGTAAAAATGCATGTTCAATCATTCAATCAACACCGAACTACGCTCCAGCAATACAGTGACAAACAAGACAGACAAGGTTCTTGCTGTCATGGAAACTTCTTCCGACAGCAGAGACACAGACAATGATCAGGTGAATGAACAACATAATTTTAGAGAGTGGGAATTGCTATGAAGAAAAACACAGCAGTGAATCGGAGAATGGCTGGTTGAAAATGGGAAACTACTGTAAATTCTATAATCAGAGGCAGGTTTCCCTTACAACAACAACAAAAAGGCATTTGTACTGAAAAGTGAAGAGCAAGAAGGATCGGCCAAAGAAAGAATGGGGGGCAGAGGGTTCCAGGCAGAGAAAACAGCAAGCTCAAAGTTCCTGCAGTAAGAACACACTTGAGGAGTTAAAGACAGGAAAGAATGTGAGTGTGACTGCAGAACAGTGAGGAAGGGGGAGAGTGGCTGAGATAAAGTCAGAGGAGCAGGAGAGAAGTCCTACAGACTAGGCTAGTAGACCATGGCAAGGAACTTGGATTTTATTCCAAGTGCAGTGGAAAGCCATAGGGAGTGTTTAAGTGGGGAAGTGATGAGCTTTGAATCACAATTTTAAAAGATAATTCAGGGGAGCATGGGTGGCTCAGTCGGTTGGGCATCCGACTTCGGCTCAGGTCATGATCTCACTGTTAGTGAGTTCGAGCCCCTCATCAGGCTCTGTGCTGACAGCTCGGAGCCTGCAGGCTGCTTCAGATTCTGTGTCTCCCTCTCTCTCTGCTCCTCCCCTGCTTGCACTCTGTCTCTGTCTCTCTCAAAAATAAATAAACGTTAAAAAAAAATTTTAAAAAAAGGTAATTCAAGCTTTAGACTCCACCAGAAGAGGGCAAAAGTGAAAGCGAAGAAGCACCATTAGAAAGCTAATAACGCAGTAACCAAGGTTGAGATGATATGGCCTGCAACACAAACGCTTCTCTCCTTCTCCAGGCTTCTCTGAAGAATAAGTGAGAGAACATAAATGCACCTGGGACAATCCCTTGCACAGAGAGGATGCTAACTATAAATATTTTCACTCTTCTTTCACCTCCGTTCTATAGCAGAGACTCTAAATCCACAAAGAACTCTAAGAGGCAGACATAATGCATGGAACTGTGAATGCCAGAGACTTGAATCCTCATCAACTGAATGTTGATACAACAACATTATAATAAGGCCGAGCAAATGCCAATTTAAGCCTGGTACATATTGCCTCGTGTTGCCATTTTGTGAGAAGTCCAAAAACTATTATGCTTGAACATTGTAAACTCGTTTTTTAAAAAAAGGAGCAGAGGGACCATAATGTGTTTTGAATTCACAATCTAGGATCACCATTCTCCTCCGGTCCAAAGAGAAGATTAAAAAATTTCCAATTTAAAACCAGACCAGATCTGTCTTGCAATTAATGCTGAAGGCACAATCCGGCTGTCTTGAATTAAAGCTGCATGCTTTGCTGCTATCAGCTAATGGATACTATAAAGGGTTTGTTGTAAAATAAGTACAAGGAATACATGTTAATTGTAATTCAGATGAGGGATAAGACGGGTAAGTGGTGCTGGTGGAGCTCTGGATTAGAGCACTCGCGAGGAGTCAGGAAACAGAAGGCGACATCACGTAACACTTAAGGATCTGGGTTCTGAAGAATGACTACTGGGAGTGAATCCGTCCTTCCCTTGGTATTCTCAGGTGTGTGCGACCTTGGCGGGGAGTCTCTTCATCTCCCTAAACACCAGTCTCTTCATCTGTGGAATATGAAAAATAATAATACCTCTCTCATCAGCCTGTGGTAAAAATCACACATGATCATCTATTTAAAGTGTTTAGCATGATGTTCGCATAAGGTTTAAAGAAATACCAGCTATCTTTACTACCCTCCAGTACCCTGAGGCTCAGCTGAAGGAATTGGAAATGTTTATTCAGGAATTGGGAAGGCTGAGCGTGTAATTTAGATTTTTACGATGGAAAGGGCCATGATGTGTTGAATCCTCAAGGGCTAAGATGCCAGGCCAAGGGTTTATATTTTACAGAGAGGAAAAATAATGCAGCCCCCAACATTCAGAAGCTGGCCTGGCACTCCCAGCCAGGCCTTGTGAGCCTCCTATTAGGAGACCATATCTCACCACCTCACAAAATACCAACCTAAGACAATGTTGCTCTGAGACCATGATGAAATGACACAAAGCAAAGCCACCTGATAAGTTTGTCCAAACACAGACACAAGCAAAGCCACTGTGCCGTGTGAAAATACCAAACACCTCCTCTCTCCCCAAATGAATGCCTGCTATGTGGTCACCAATTACAGCTTTATACTCAGGCTGGTTCCACTCCCTGCAGATAAGCTTAATTGAGACACACAACCATAGAATTGCCTCTGCTTTCTGACGGTATCTAATCTAGAGCAAACCCTTCCCTGCATCACCAGCCCAAAGCCCAAATTCTAGAACAGGTTCTTTCTAATGCCTTCTTTATGAAACATCCTATACTTGCTATACGATGTATGTTCTTCTCCACTGCAATGGATAACAAATCCAACTTGTTTGACCACGGGTGTTTTCCCAGGGATCTTCAGCTGAACTGCATGAATCCTTAAGCAACTCTGTAAAGCATGTATCTCTATTCGACAGCAGAGGAAACTGAGGTTCAAAGCAATTAAGTAACTTGCCCAAGACCCTCCACATAGCAAATAACAGCAATAGACTGGAAGTCAGGTCTGTCCCAGAGCAAAGCCCAGGCTTCTAAACGTCCCAGTTTCATCCTGGTCTTCAAAGGTGACCACGCTTTGGGTACAGTCCAATGGATGGCTGAACAAGAAAAAATTGTCAAGAAACCACAGGACTGATTCCATGGGGGCTTCTTAATAGGAAAAAGGGGCCACAAGTGTTGGAAGGGGGAACTATATTTCCCACCAATGGAAGATTATTCTTTTTAATTAAAATATATTAAGATGATATAAAGAAGGTAGAGGCAGAGACATTCTGACTTTAGAAAAGGTCAAGCAGGGGGACCTGGGTGGCTCAGTTGGATAAGTGTCCAACTTCAGCTCAGGTCATGATGTCTTGGTTTGTGAGCTTGAGCTTTGGTTTGTGAGCTCTATGCTGACAACTCAGAACCTGGAGCCTGCTTTGGATTCTGTGTCTTCCTCACTCCCTTCTCCCCACCGCATCTGTCTCAAAAATAAACAAACATTCAAAAAATTTAGAAGAGGTCAAGCAACTGAGAAGGACAGGTTGGGGGAGAGAGGACACTGTCAACACTCTACAACTCTGTTCTGTTATTGATTCAGAAATAATGGTCTATAACTGAATGGTACTTATATTGGGAATGAAGATATGGAAAGCGTTATGAGAGATATTATCCTCTAAATGATTGGAGGTATTTCACATAAACAAGAAATCATTACTTTTACATTTCAAATTTATCTTAGTAATTGGATGATATAAGATTTGGTTTAATTATTTTCAGGCAGAAAGGGAAAAACTGGCAAGTGAACATTTAATGGAGAAAATATATAGCTTGCACAATTTAAAAATAAAATCTAACAGTTTGCATGCTTAGCACCTTTCACGCAAGAATTTCAGAGCGTGTTGCAAAAATGAATTGCAAAATTGAGGGAACCAGGATATTGGAAGTACCGTTTAGATATTGAAACAAGAGAGGATGGAGAGGTGCCTGGGTAGCTCAGTCAGTTAAGTACCTGACCGGCTCAGGTCATGATCTCACCATTCATGAATTCAAGTCCCACACTGGGCTCTGTGCTGACAGCTCAGAGCCTGGAGCCTACTTCTAATTCTGTGTCTCCTCTCTCTGCCCCTCCCTCGTTCATGCTCTGTCTCTTTCTCTCTGAAAAAGAAACATTTTTTTTATTTTAAATAAATAATAAATAAATAAATAAATAAATAAATAAATAAAACAAGGGAGGATGGGATGCCTGGTGGCTCAGTCAGTTAAGCATCTGACTTTGTCCCAGGTTGTGATCTTGCAATTGTGAGTTTGAGCCCCACACCAGGCTGTTGCCTGTCAGCACAGAGCCCACTTCAGATCATCTGTCCTCCTCTCTCTCTGTCCCTCCCCTGCTCTATCTCTTCCTCTCAAAAATAAATAAACATTTTTTTAAATAATACAAGGGAGGATGAAGAAAGTAGAACATGACAGTGAGCCAGGGTGAAAGTCTTCAACAGGTGGACAGGAGTGATCTGAGGGGTCTACAGAAGACTGCAACAAAGAGGGCGGTGGCTGGGGTTGTCTAATGACAAGGGAGTCAAAGCTGCAGGGTTTTAGGCAAGAGGGAGGGAGAATGAATGGCCTGGAAATGGAAATGGTGAACTAGGAAGACACCCAAATGCACCCAGTGTGCAAGGGGTGAGGGAGGAGCAGGGCTGCCAGTAGGGGAGGCTGCAGGGAGAGTAGCGTGTTCCAGGAAGCCCAGATTTAGATTAGTCCAGTGCACACACGTGCATGCACACTTGTACATACACCTCACACACACAAATACACACATACAAGGAAACATACAGATGGGTGTATCCACATGTGTGGATACTATAGTATGTGAAATATACCTCAATAAATATGTGTTTTTTTTTAAGGAAACATCTAGAGATCTTTAAGAACAAGGAAAGCATACCCATTTTAGGAGAGGTCAAAAAAGTCTCCTTAAGAAAGTATCTGATGGAGATACCTGAATATTAAGAAAATCTCTTAAATTTTTAGCATGTAATAATGTTACATTTCCCTCCTTTGAATTCACAGTGCTCTCTCTGAATTTCATTCATGGTCCTTCCATCATACTTTACTCATCTGAGTATTTGTCCTAAATTGTCTACAAGATTGTAAGGCCCCTGAGGGCCTGGAGAATGTGTCCCTCAGTTTGATACCTTCCATATGATGTAGCACCATATCTAGCTCACTAGAGACCCAAATAAATACTTCTTTAAATGTGTTGAATTAAAAATAGATTAATCAGTTAAAAAAATAAATGTGCTGAATTAATTTAAATATCTATTACTTCAGAGTATCAAGGTAGCACCTACTATATTCATATAAAAAGTAAATCAGGGGAGCCTGGGTGGCTCAGTCGGTTAAGTGGCTGACTTTGGCTCAGGTCATGATCTCATGGTTTGTGGGTTCAGGCCCCGCATCAGGCTCTGCACTGACAGCCTGGAGGCTGCTTCAGATTCTGTGTCTCCCCTCTCTCTCTCTCTCTGCCCTACCCTCCCTCAAGCTCTCTGTCTCTCAAAAAAAAAACAAAACAAAACAAACAAAAAAAAACTGAATAAACATTTTTTAAAAAGTAAATCAAACATAGAGTTTTTTATCAACTATCATTAACCAATAATCATCTCCAAGTTAGAGAGTGAGAAAGAAATGGTAAAGATAAATATTGAAAATGTGTCCAATAGGCAACTTTTAGAATTACATGGTGAAAAAAAACTAGAATGTAATTGCCAAGAAAGCTATTTAAAGCAGAAATATGAGATTAAAAACGCCAAAGGTGTAAACAACTTTAATCTGCTAATTTATTACACATGTCTCTTAGAGCCAAGTTTTATTTTAAGATTAGATCTTGGATATTTTCACTGTGTTGCCGCAAATGAAGCTAACATTTTCTAAACTCAGATGCTATGCATTTTTCATCTTTGAGATGTCACTTCATCTCTTTTCAAACCAAGTTCATTTGTATAACTTAAGCATTGTATAGAGAGAGAGACTCTTTTTTTTTAAGTCTAAAAGGCACTATAACAATGCTTACCAGTGTCTGCATCCCATCAACAGACTACACTAAGGAACAGGCTGGCTACAGAAGTAAGTTACTTTTTTATTATTAGAACAGCAAACATGGCTTTAACTAATAGAGATGATTCAGGGCCACTTGCTGAGGAAAATCATCCTTTCATATGTGAAGGTGTGAAAGTGTGTTATGGATCCCATATTACACACTGGACCCAATTACCTGGAACTCTTTCCTCTCTTCCAACTCACTTTCTACTTGGGGTTCAATACATATCTAATTCTGCCTGCTAACTTAATCCTCTAGCTGTATAAGGGAGCAGCCACAATAAAAAATCAAGGTCCAATCGGTTATTTAAGAAATGATTCACTACCAAAGGTAGTGGCTTCTGAATACGTCTATGTTCTCAAACTTTCCAGCAAGGCTTTGCTACCTCTATTCTTAAGAAACACTTCTCCAATTACACCACCATGAAATGTGACCTTTCTCTCCAGCTGGCACTGAGGGTTAGCCATAATCATTAAAAAGTACAGGTGTGCTGACAATTCAAGCCAACTCAACAGTGGCATGGTATGAGACTGGGTGGATGAGAAGGGGAAATTTACAGGAAGGCTTGCACAAAATTGAATCCTTAATATAATCTTAATAATGTGAGCTCCTTAAGCCAAATATTTGGCCTCCTCACCTCCCCCATGAAATGTGATTGACTGAGAGCTTATATAAAACTGCAGTTTAGGGATATTGTAAGTTTTTAATGCATGAAGTACAAGTATTTGCTGCCGGTATGACTTGTCCAACTTGCCTCTGCCTTGTCTCCTTCAGCATTTTGTTGCCAAAGAGATGGAGGGGTGGGGGGCACTGGCCAGTGACTGTTAACCACTGGAGAAGCTACAAATTGTCAAAAAGCACAGAACGAGGACCAGCGATGGGAAGCAGAAGGTGGATTTCTCTTCCTCCTGTGGAAGGACTTCATTAGAGGTGCTGAAAGAACAATAGACATTCTTGGGAAGCTTTCCATCACAGGAGGTGCTCAAGAAACAAAGAGTGTTAAGGCATCTTGGGTGGCTTAGCCTAGATGACCTGAAAGACCTCTTCAAGCTCCAAAGTTATATTCCAGATCCCCAGGCAAGACACCATTATGGTCTGATAGCGTCATCCTTCCTCTCACCTCCGAGCCCTTGTACATCCCATTCCCTCTACCTGGGCACACTTCCACCTCATTACCCATTCAAATATGAGCTTCGAAATTACTTCCTTCTTCCTTTACTTCTTCCTGGGAAGCCTTTGCTGTCCCAACAAATTTGGTTCAGGATATCCTTCTTCTAGGGCACTCTGGCCTCCCCTATCATAACGCTCATTCCACCTGACTGGAATTCTTGAAGGGTAGGGAACATGTCTTTGTCGCAACTGCATGTCCTTCACCGCACAAGACCTGCAGAAGAGCCAGTTCTCAATGGATATATGTTAAATGACTAAATTGCTTTGCTACTGAAAACACTGGCGTGTCTTCTCCAGAAATCCATTGTCCCTGGAAATATTTAACCAGAGATATTTTACCTTGCTTAGTCATACTATCTCATGGGTCTCAAGTCCTTTTCTTACCCAACAAGTGCCCATAAGAGAACATTGGAACCATTCATGTGCTGTAGGATATGATATCACAAAGGGGTCTTCAGGTTAAAACAGTTAATTAATACTTGCTAAGGGCTGCACATACTTTAAAAGCTGCTTAAAAAGTGAGAAAGAAAAACTGTATGGCCACCATCTATATGACTCAAATTCTAATTTTGGGTGGGGTGACATGAGTTCTCATTAAGAATCCTGATGATCCCAGTCCCAGGGAGAACCTTGCCAGGGTCAGTCCCTATAAACATATTGATGTTCCAATCCTGTTAGAAAACACTCTAAATGGCTGCAATATACAAGACATCTTGCTCAGCTACTTCCTGCAACTGCCTACCAGGGCTAATGGGCATGAATCAGAAGCTGTGATGAGTGTGTGGACATCAATCTAAAATGCCTAATTAAGAGATGATGGTCCAAACCACTTTACCACATGATGTGAAACCCATCCATTAACCTTACTGATTCAAGAGGGAAAAAACAAACGCAATATTGAATAGCTTAAGTGACTACGTAACAGTCAAATCTACAATTTCATCACTTCCCATCTACTGTCGTTTGTTTCAACTAAGACTTTTGCATGACAGTTGTGTGAAAACTGCTTCAGTCATTTGAAACCCAGGAAGTATAGGTTGTTGAGGTTAATCAGACAACCTATGCCACTTATCCCCTTCATCATGACCAAAGATGAGAAATGTCCACAGTTAACAATCGAATGGCCGGCCTCCAGCCATCTCCCCACTTCCTGATGAATCTGAGACCTTGTACTGTCCTCAGTCTTCCTGCTCAACCACAATATTCCCGACCTTTACCCTCTAACCTCTTCAACACCCCTCATTAAGAAAGATGCTACCCTCATTCTTACCTGACTGTTGCTTACCTAGACCAATGTTTCTCAAACTTCAATGTACTTGGGAATCACCTGGAGATTTTGTGAAATGCAGATTCTAATTTGGTAGGTCTGAGGTGGGCCTGAGATTCTTGTCTTAGTAAAAGCTATCAGAAATTGCTGATGCTGCTGGTCCATGAACAATTCTCTAGGATAGCCAGGACTACTGCCAAGGACTCAGCATAGGATCTATCAATCTGAGCAGCTTTAGTGAGTCTGAAAATTCCTAAAATTTTTAGCAAATGGTGTGTGTGTGTGTGTGTGTGTGTGTGTGTGTGTGTGTGTATGCAATTTTCTGGGGAGAGGGTCTATAACTCCCATCAGAGTCTTGAAGGACCCTGTGCAACAGCTAAGAACAATTGGCCAAAGCTCCCACTGTTCTATTCCAAGCTATGCAATGTCTCCTTCTATTTTTCCCCAACTGTCACCAGCCGCTCTTGAAGTGTTCATCTGGCAATCCCACAGTAGCTGGTTTTCTATGCCCAGATTTACATTACTCAAGGTGACTGATATGCTGGTCATATTAATTTTAAGGAACACCACTAACAACAAAAAAAAGATTTGCGATTAGTGACTCAGATACATGGCAGGTTAAAATTGCATGACGTTAGGCAAAGCAAAGAATTCAGTTTGAATTCTAGCTCAATATCAACTGGATTCTATGACCTTACACAGATTAGTTAGCTTCTCTAAGCTTTGATGTTCTCTCCCTGTAATAAGATCTACCTATACGCCTTTTGTGAAGATAAAATAATAGGGACAAACTTTCTGGCATATAGCACTCACACAATTAATTAGTTACCCATTCCCTTCCTCTTTATCATAAATGAAGAGGAAGGATAAATTAAGAACTAAGTTATTGGGGGGCCTGGGCGGCCAGTCAGTTGAGGATCAGACTTCGGCTCAGGTCATGATTTCACGGTTTGTGGGTTCAAGCCCCGTGTTGAGCTCTGTGCTGACAGCTCAGAGCCTGGAGCCTGCTTTGGATTCTGTCTCCCTCTCTCTCTGCCCCCTCCCCCCACTCACAGTCTTTCTTTCTCTCAAAAATAAATAAACATGAAAAAATTAAAAATAAAACTAAATTATTAATAAACAATTTAAAACTAAGATCTAATAAGTTAATATCACAATAAAGGAAGTGTTCTTCTAGACTTGGATTCTGAACAATAAGAAAAAGTATCTATTTTTAAAATAAGTTTAGGTAGCAGGCACCTGGGTGGCTCAGTCGGTTAAGCATCCAACTCTTGATTTCGGCTCAGGTCATAATCTCACGGATCCTGAGATCAAGCCCTAAGTGAGATGAATCCCTGCTCGTAGCATAGTTCTCACTTGGGATTCTCTCTCTCCCTCTCTCCTGCTTTTCTCTCTCTCAAAATAAATAAAACAATTTTTTTAAATTTAGGTAGTTTTTATCTAGGACCTAAAATAAACTGGAACTGAAAATTTTGGAGGAATTTTTAAGGGAAAATAAGGAATTCTCACACCACATTTCAACCTTTTTTGGTTTAAGGAAATTGGGTTAGAAAATGCCTGCTAACCGAGAACTCATAGCAAATATGTATCCAATTTTAATACAACACTATGAAACTGTTCTGGAAAGTTAAAACTAGTTATTAACAGAGTCTGGGTGGGAAAAATATTCTCTAGGGGTGAAATGATTTCCCATGTGAAGACTCAGGCTTAGGGACTCTTGATCATAAGTCTTTCCAATATTACATAATAAAAACACCATCAGTTCCTTATCAAACAACTACTTGGTCCTCACTGGCACATTTTCATTGAACCTCAATGCAGTTAATCACTGTAAAAATAATGTTCAACATCCCCCATTTCACGCTCAGTGTGATGTTACACCTTTACTTGTTTGTCCCAGAAAGTTAAACATTTAAAATATTTAATGGCCCCAACACAAGCTTTTAAGGGCATATTTATTATTCTATCGCATTCTATTTTTAAAAAACTACTGAAGAATTTGAAAGAAAAGCTATCTGTTCGGACCAATTTGTCAAATAATGAGAGTTCAAAGCTCTAGTTATCTCTTATTCTAAAATACTCTTGTTATCCCTCAAGGACAAATTGTTCCATTTCTGATAAGGTCCTTGTCCAATCCAAATTATAAGCAAAGGAAGTCTTGGGGGAGAAATGTGTTTACTTATTTTTCCACGTAACATCTTCAAAGAAACTTTAAGGAAGAAAGAACTCCTAAGGATATCTTCCAACAGTAAAAAATTCAGGAAGACATTTTCCTCATCCTCCTAAAACAATCTTTATCTCCAAAGAAATTGAACCAATACTCAATGTTTTTCCAAAAGAGTTGTCCTTATTCATCTAATATAAATATCATCTGTGGAGTCATTCTTTATACCCCCAAGATTCACATTAAAGCTAGTTTAAAAATAATTTGCCATTTACATATGTTTTCACTAGATTGAAAGTCAAAAGCTCTTCAACCCTTGCCATTCCGGCAACAAAAGACAGAAGAACCACATTATCTTAGGGGTTTTATTTAGCAAGATAGAGCGCTGGGCTTCTGAAAGAGATACGTTTCTCGTGGTGAAGGGTTAAAAGAGGACACAAACCACCCTCTGGAAGTCATTAAGTTACAAAGCCCCAAGAAGATAAAAGTTTCCATTTTCTAAAATGTAAATCAAAAACATATTCATTAGTATTGCAAAACAAACATGCAAATCTTCACCACTTGAAAAGCTCGGCTAAATATGTACAAGGGCTAAACCCAAAAATACATCTGGTCCTCGGTTACAGAACTTGCTTTTTTGGTTTTATCTAAAGAGTTTGTCTGTCTTCCATGGTTGGCTTCTTGGATTATTGCAATTCATAATAAGCCTTTTAGCTAAGGATGAAATAAACAAAGATAAAGTCTATGTCCTAGTTTTAAATGGTCCAGATGGGATGATTTTTCCATATGTTTAGCACACCAACTGTTTATTAATCATTGCTAGCAGAGCTTAGAGGATTACTGGGTTTATTGCCTGGGCAAGGGCTGAAATTTACAGTTTGTATAATCTCTGCACACCTTTTTAATATTCCATCCTTTCTGGACTATCCTTTGTGCCTAATTCAGGTTGGGTGTGTGTCCAAATCTGTGTGTGTGTGTGTGTGTGTGTGTGTGTGTGTGTGTGTGACTGTGTGTGACATATTATAGGGTACAGAATCTCAGCCAACTGATCAAGAGGACGTTTCTGTGCCCAAATTTGGATACAATATCAGCCTCAAGGAATGTGTTACATCATAACAATGACAATGTGGGTAAAACTGGCAATACTTGACTCACTACCCTTTATAGTGATTTACTTAGTGTCTGGCAATCTGTTTTTCATATGATGTTTGTTTCTCATAAACAGTTTCAACATGGGAGAGTATGGTGTCAAGATAACAGTCCTATCATTCGTCATTGCAGAACATCTATGGGGCTTGCCAAAAAAACAAGATTCTTTTATCTTGGGCTTCTTACAAGTGCTTGCACTCTGGTGATTGTTTCTCCTCAACATGTTATATTGTGTCTTGAAACTTGACCATCACTGCCTTGGTTAAGTTGTCATTTCAATTTATCATAAGTGAAATGAAGTCTACAAAAGGGTCAGCAGTTGGGACAGTGGAGGAAAACATTACACGAGAGAGGAGGTGATCCCCAGACATGGTGCAGCCACTGAAAGAGGAGAACCCCAAGCAGTGAGTTAGTGTAGCAACAAAGTCACCCTGATTATTTCCTGGTTTTTTTTTAGTGGATACGGTCTTAGATAAAGTATGTTACTTCTATAATCATAAGGGTACCAAGCTCTTAAGCATATTTTTAGTTGTAAAATACTTAAAACAACAATTTGGGAGGAAAAAGGAGAAACCTCTGTCTTTTTATATCATGATCATAAAGCCACCCTGTCAATCTGAGGGAATTCTGACAGAAGGCTTCCATATTTGGAACACCCCCTAAAACTTGGAAGGAGAAAAAAGGGGGGAGATATTCTTTAAAATTTCTTTTAATAGAATTGGTTAAGACAGTTAATGTAGAAAATGTTCTATTAATCATGTATGCTTTTTATAGTATTTTTACATGGGTTTTGAGATGTGGTTTTATATCTTCGACAAATAGAAAAATGGAAGGCCTCCATAAAGCATAAGAATAGACAGCTGTGGGCACAGAAAAGTGAATATTCAGTCATTCAAAAAGGCTTTGAAATCACTCTGCTGGAGTCTTGTGTACGATAATTAAACTCTGAGCAAATATCTTTTATGGTATCCTGCCCTATGCTGTGGGTGCATAACATTTGCCCTATGAAAGAAAGAATGTGTTCTCAAGAACCAGCATTTTTCAAACAAATTACCTAAAGGAGTAGCATTTAACTTATGTCCATGAATGGAAATGATCTAACTTGCACTTGGAATGTCAATTCCATGACCCAGACAATGGTCAGATATTCTGGGAAATCTACACCAAAGAATCTCCTTCTGAATCTACTTTGTAGTTTGTGTGGCCAGGAAAGCCACTCCATTTAAAAAACAGGCAAGTTGGTACCTCAGCCTCCTCTACGGTGATAAACTAAGCCCATTTTCCTACTCAAAGAAAAAAAAAGGGGGGGGGGGGGCAATATGACTAACCAAGGGAGGAAAATATTCCTTTCAGGGATCTGGTGCATGCAGAGAAAATCTAGCCCACTACCTTACAAACTTTTGGCCTCATTGCTCCTCAACATTGCCATGTCAGTTGCTTATTCTCGTTCTCTCATTTTCCTTCTGTTCGCCTGCCCCTCCCTAACCTCAGTCCTAGCTCAGGTCCTTTCTGCTCCATGAGACCTCTTCCACCGCCAAAGTCCATCCTGTTGTCTCCCTTCCCTGGACCACTAAGGCTCAGTCTGGCTGACTATACTGTACATACAGATACCTTATCACATGCTGCCTTGTGTCATTCATAATAGTTTCATGTCTCTTTTCTGCTTTCTTTACTTGACCATGTGCTCCTGGATGACAAAGTGTTTTTCTAAAACATACTAATAATTGCAGCATTGAGCATATACCATAGGCCAGGCACAACGTTCCCTTAGTTATGTCATTAACTCCAGAATATAGATTCCATGAAAACACATCTGCTTTGCCCACACAGTGCTGGTAAAATGAACAGGTTCTACAATTCTCTGAGCTCCAGTACCTAGATCAACACTTACTGCCCAATTTTGAGAATTCAAATGCAATATAGAAAGCCTGAAATCCATAGACATTTTAGAGGGTCACAGTAAATGGCTGGAAAAATTATTCCAGTGGGATGAAAATATTTTCTCATCTCAAAACTGGCTCACCGGTTTCGTTGGTTCACTTTGTGTTACTTAAGTGAACTTTGGTGACACTTCATTATTTCATTGTGATTTTCCATGGCTATGCCCATGAGTTTCAGTCCTTTGTTAGAACTTCCTGACAGAACTGTCTAGAATGCAAAGTTTGCCAGTGTCATTTTTGTCTTTTGAAAATACCTGACTAGATTATACCATTTAATAAGAGTTATTTTCATTTTTCCACACTTTCAGTAGTTCGGTTAAATTGGATAAGAAAAGAATGTTCCCCAAATCATTTCCACAGCTTTGCACCTAACTTCTAGATTCCTACTCCTTTAGTCTTGAAAGAACTTTTATCCCCCTGTAGCAAGGAAAGAGTAGCCCATTGGAAACTGTCAAGCTGCACCCTGACAGGCAAAATGAAAGGAACACTGAGTCTCAAAGCCCCTTTGAATTAAAATGGAAGTTAGAGGTCTGGATGATTCAGACTGTATATCTACATTGGTAAGATTAGCTACGTAAACCCCACCCAGCTCTGTACTTGATTTTCAGAATAGTGAAAGCCATGGATGCCAACTGAAATGAGAAATTATAAAGCCAACCTTGGCCCAGTTGGGAGATCTATTTTATCCTACCACATTTTTACATTTGCATACATGGCACCCTTCAAAGCCAGGAGTTTATATTTTCCCACCAAGGCTCAGCATGTGTGAAAAATGCTTTCCAAGAAACGAAGACTGGCTAAGATACAGATGCAAATGTGAATTTGTGGGCAAGAAAATGCAGTTTAACCTGGGCTGATATCTTTGCTCCATACCTTGGATGAGTTTGGAAATAACCCAAGCCTCCTTCCGACAAGCACCTTGAACTTCAAAACTCCAAAAAAAAAAAAAAAAAAAAAAAAAGACACAAGGAGAGAATCACTGGGAAAACAAATGCATTTCTCAAAAAACACTATTTAACTTGGGAAAAAAGGGGGGGATTCAGCAAGAGATAAGCATGCTCAAGGCTGGGAATTATTTGCTAGTTCGTTCTTTCTATGAAAAGGATTATCTCTGTGGCCACAAATAAATTCCAAAGCCTCTGGTTCCATGAGAGCATTTTTCCCTTGCAAAAGGAGCAGTACTAGAATTCTACTTTACTGATTTACAACTCTAAAAGGACTCTCATTGTAAAGGTTTAGACAGAGGGTCTTGTGCTTAAAGGGTTGATCAGATTTACCTATTGCTTTCTTTCTCCACCACCCTAAAGAAGAAGGTTTTCTGTAAGTTGTCAAATATAGATACAGGTTTAGGTCTTGGGAGCTATACACTTAGGGTACATATCAGAACCAGAGGAAGTAGTTTCCATGGGCTAGCAGCATGGAGGAAGTTGGGCAAGCTTGAGAGTCCTGCTCTCTTAGACTTCATCTTTCCAGGACCTTGACCCGCATTATGTCACCCCTGAGCAACTTTAGATGATTTATGCTCAGTGGCACTGGCTCTTTCATTTTGTGTTTTGGGAAACAAAAGAAAAAAGATGTCCAAGAGAGATTACTTAGAGATTTGAAATTTTATTTAATGCATGATTATTTGCCTACATATGGCCTAGGCCTGTTTGGCATAAACTGCCAAGTATCTTAAATAGTTCCCAGGAAACTCCCAGCTTCAGCTCCACTGCCACGACTTTTCTGTACCATTTTAATTGTTCCAATAAGATGCTGCTAGTGAACAGCCAAGCACTGATAAACCAGTAATTTGCCAATCTGGATGTTAAAAGCAAACAAGCAGTACAGAGATGTTCTCTATTCAAAGAAGAATGTTTTTCCAGTGGTCATTTTGTTTTTAACTCTTTCTCAGATAACATTTTATTTTGCATCAGTTTCAATTGCCAAACATGAAAAATGACAAAAGTAGGCAATTGGAGAGTGGCATTGTGCCCCCGCACAGGGTCCTAAGGAGAAAACAAACTTTGCTGTGGTGTGGTACAGTGCCAATTCACGAAGGAGAAGCCAAAATCCTAAACGATGCCTGAGCTCATAAAACTGTTCTTTCCCTTATCAAGATGAGGTTTTAGGCTCTCAGATTTCAAGGGTTTGCTTTGATTTTTATTTGTCTTAGACCAGCACATGTAGCTCTCACATGTTTTGCCTTGGGCATTAATTAATATGGGCAACGAACACCTCACGTAGGAAAAAGCAAAATCAATTAACAAATAGGAGCTATTAGCTGCTCATTATATGTGAGGTTCTAGTCTAGATGCTCAAAGAACACAAAAGAACAGGCAATGTGGCTACATTTTGAGTTGCTATAGGGCTAACTGAAGAACAGAGATGAGAGATAATAACAATAAAATACATGTTAAGTGCCAAAATAGAGTCAGATAAACCAGTATTTGAGGACCTGGAGAAGGGTGTGGGTCATTTAAGAAAGTTGGGATTTGAGCTGAACCCAAGAGAGAGGAAAATTCAAGGTAGGGGAAAAGAGAAGATAGAGATTCACAGCAACAGGTAAAAATGTAAAAGAAAATTCTTGCTGAATCTGGCACTGTAATAATTAGAGTTTATACATATTTTTCTCTTTTCTCTAAACCTGCTTGAAAACTATTTACATATGTATGCCCCTGAAAAAGGAATGGCCTTCAGGTAAATCAATACATTTGAGATTGACCACGTAAACAATTTTGCAGATACCAATGGGGACTGTGAGAACACCAATGTGAAAACGATACAGATTAATAATGAGGAATAGTAATAGGAAGAAGTATAGCACCTGTGCTATACATTTGGTGTGAAATCTACATTCTTTCAGAACCTTGTGAAGAGTAAAACGCAGCATTCCTCATTCCTGTGAACAAAACTTCTGAAGGGTTCTTCGAAGACTGAGCCTGTGGCATCCAGTTGTGCATATCTAGTGCCTAGTAAATATTCTAGGTTTATAGTAGGGGCTCAGTTCAGTGAAACTGAACTGTTTGGTTTAACCTGGTCATTTCAAGCTGATCAAAATGTAGACATTCGTGAGCTATAACTTCTTCAGTATTAATTGGTATGCAGTAATCCATGCCTAGAATAACCTTAGAAAGTATTTCCTTACAATGTTACTCTTTTCATCTCTGTTTTTGCCCATCACTATAAACAAGAATTTTTGGTTCAATCCATCTATGCCATCTCTGGACACAGAGAAAGGGGTCAGGATTTGCATAATTCCCATTCTCCTGCTCCTTCAATTGTTTTGTAAATTATTGTGTAAAAATGAGCAGAGTCCATGGGTCAGGGTGAAGCACATCTCAGCTTGATGACACTGATTTTTTAAAAACCTTAGTGCGGCACCTGGGTAGTTCAGTTGGTTAAATGTCCAGCTCTTGATTTCAGCTTAGGTTTCTATGCTGACACCATGGAGCTTGCTTAGGATTCTCTCTCTCTCCCTCTTTTTCTGCCCCTCCCCAGTGTGTGCATGTACACATGCTCTCCCCGCCCCCCTCAAAATAAATAAATAAACATTAAAAAAATCTTAGTCATGAATTAGGGGTGTGATCTCATGGTGGCACTACCTTAAAGAGGGTATACATGCAAATGAGTCCCAACCTGTCTCTCAAAGCAATTACAATTCACAATAGAAATTATACAATGTTCCGAGGAGTAACTGAGCCAGTCAGAAATTAAAAGAACTATGTGTACACAACATAATGAGCAGATTTATTAGGGGAAAAGACAGATTTATTAAGGGGACACACACAGCTGAAGAGGGAACTATTGAGCCAGCAAAGAAACTATGGAAAAGGTTGCCCAACACAGTTTCATGGCTTCACATTGACTTCTGGACAGCCTCCTTGATCTCCCAAAGACATAAACTATTGCAAGTCTGCTTTTGGCTGCTCAAGTCTTTTCTTTCTTCAAAGAACTTATAGATCCCAATATAAATAAAGATGCTACATTTGCTACCAGTTGAAATGTAGGGCCTGTCAATGATAAGGTGGTCAAAAGCAAAGCAGAAACTCATCTTAGGTCATCACTAGCCCTGTACTCATGTGACCACTTTGAATTTTTACCTGGGTCATTAATGAACGCATCCATGATTCATGACCATTATATTTTACTTTCCTGGCACATACATAAGCCTGGCATTATTCAATTTCCTATCCTCCAAATCTTTATTGAGCAACATCCATGTGTAGTACCAGAGCAGTAACTCCATCCTAGGTCCCATGGATACAATCATGAATATGCCTTTGTCACTCTCCTCAAGATGCTCATTATGATAGACCCAATCAAATCAAAGGTGATCCTCATGGCTGTGAACTTATAATTGAAGATAGAAAATGTTAGCTTCACACACAAACGGATGCAGAAACAACATAGCAAATGACGGCAATTTGAGTGGCTTAACGTCAGAGAAGGTTAGCCTTTGGGACCACCTAGGAGTGTGATTATCTTGTGAGAATGGTGGATACAGAGAAGCCTAGAGGGGAACAAAAACTTGGGCAAGGAGGTATTGAGACAGACGTACTCCCTCTGGGTCCTGTTTAGCCTTCAATGACTTTCCCACAGGTGTTATTCTGCTGCCACTGGAAGAATCACTTGGGAGACAGCCAGCAGGAATGTTCATCTTTGCCTTTGCAAACCACACCCAAACCCACAGTGAGAGAACTCCCAGGCAGAGGTGCCAACCTCCGACACAAAGGATCATACAGCAGATACAGAAAGAAGACGCGGGAGAAAGAGGAAAAGTCTGGGCAAACAGACAGGGCCAGGGCACGCTTTAACAGAGGGAGTAGTGCCTAGTCCACAGCTTCATGGAGTGACTACCATCAAAGATTAAACCATTCCTCATTTGCCCTAAGAGATAGAAGGAACACTTCAGCAACCGACCCTGTCACGGATCATGTTGAACCTCATTTAAACTAAAAACACATTTGTATAGCTTTACAGTTGTCCAAGATCACCAGATCTTCCAAATATTGGCCACATATCTTCCACATATTTGGCCTTCAAATACAGTTGGAGCTCAGCCAAGAAAAAAAAAAAGGGTGGGAGTTTCCTCAACTCTCTTGTTGTCCCCTTTATCCCTACTTTACCCCTAGCTGGGAAGAATATAAGATCTTACCTTAGCCAATGGACCTAGAATTCTCCTTCAAACTTAAATGGAGATCAAGCATTTGGTTCCTTCAAACCTTCAGGTTATTCCTTTCATTTGCTGCTGCTGGCTTTTAAGCCTGGGTTTTCCGAGCCAGCCCTGTTGTTTATGATCAGTTTAGATGCCTGCTTGGCTGTCATGAAAGAAGGCACTCGAGTTCTCAAGAGCACTTCCACTGGGCCTCCTGGTTATTTCTCTCCTACATGGCTCTGTAGGAAAAGATGGCAGTTACCTTCCCAAACCTCTGATATGACTTCCCCTCTATTACTATAAATATAAATATGTAAATGTGTAATATAAATATAAATATGTAAATATGTATATGATATATATGTATATATGTGTGTGTGTGTGTGTGTGTGTGTGTGTATATATATATATCTCACCATATCTCTTCTATATTACTCTCTCCTCCACCTCTGCGTGTCCTGAGCCTCCTTAATCTCTTAAGGGCTCCTCCTTATTACCATAAGTTTCTCAGAGCTGGCAAAGAGCGTTTGCTCTCCGTTTAAGGCTTGTTGATTTGTTAACTCTATCAGGGTACTGATTCAATACTTCAATTATTTTATGTAAGTCCACCTGCTGGATACTGTGACATAGAAAGAAAAATTGATCATCTATAGCCTCCTGCTTTTAAAGAATGAGCAGACTGGTGGAAATACCTAAAAGTAAGTATAAAATGAGATGCTACCATAATTTGCAAGATGCTTTGTGCTTTTATAACATTTCCTCATTTATTATTTTGTTTAATCCTTAGAAAAATGCGACAAGACATTATCAAGAGAGAGCCCTGAAGTTCAGTGCCATCCAGTGACTTTCCTGAGGTCACTCAACAGTAAGGGGGCAGCAACCCAACTTGAATCCAGTAATCCCAACCCTGAGCCTTTCATTCTTCCCAAGCAAGATGAGGTAAAAACAAAACAAAACGAAACAAAACAAAACAAAACAAAAGAGAAGAAAGTGCTATTGGAATTCAGACGAGGAAACACCATGAAAAACCAGGATGTTCTCAAAACCACATCACAGATGAGTTTCTCCCGCAGGCAACTGGGCTGCAGTGTCTCCAATAACTAGTTTATCAAACAGTTGCTGCAAGCTCAGCCAGCAGCGTCCTTCCCTGGAGCTGCTTCTCTGTCACACAGAAGAGGCTGTTGTGGTCTCCCTATTGTCCTCAGTCACTCTGGAACATCAAGTTTATCTTTATAATTGCAAAGACAGTAAGGTTGCCAGATTCCTATATTGAACAACAAAAGGACAGTTAATTATCAGATTTTTAGCAGGAGACTTGAGACGAAAGGAGAGGTTCAAAGGCCTCAGGCTGATTTAGCCATCTCTAAACCAGGACATTGCAACATCGGAACTTTCATAACTTTAGTCATTTTTTCATTCAATAAATATCATTAAGCTCCTACTTCATGCAAGCCATTGTGCCAAGTGCTGGGATTACAAAATTGAACTAGTTAATGGTGTAAGGCACATGCATCCAACATGTGTGCCTACTTCTGTATTACATGTTACACACCCGAGTCAGTTTGCATTTCTGGACAATGGGAGAAGCCATTGACAAGCCATTTCAGTTGAATAAAACTCTATGATAGATTTCTGCCAGGCTGAGTCCTGTTGTCCACTCAATAGTCTTTTATAACCAAATTCCCCAAGGAAAATGCTGTCCTCAGATATTTCCTGCTGATGCACTTTGGGAATTCCTGTTTTGATGGACTTCAAGCCCTTTGGGTCTTCCTGGGGAAGTAGTGACAACTGTGTCAGATCTGTCCTTATCCCTGCCTGTGAGCATTTTTTCCTCTGCCCTTCTTAGAGGTATGGCAATCACTCATCTGAAAATCAAACCAAAACACAGCATAGCGTCCCAACACAACTGCCGATAGTAAAGTCGAAAAACCAATATTTCTGGCTCTTCCTCCCTCTGCCAGGAAAGAAGGGCCTCCCACCAACCAGGAGGGGAAGACAGAACTCCTTTTTCAGTCTAGCATTTTCCATCATGCAGGTGAAAACTTACCTGGTCTTCAAGTCCCAGCAATTGGGCTATGGAAAAAGTGGGTTCATTATTCATAGCAACCCAGCTTTTCTGTGATTATTTCCTCCTCCTCCTCCTCCTCCTCCTCCTCCTCCTCCTCCTCCCCTTCTTCCTTCTCCTCCTCCTCCCCTTCTTCCTCCTCCTCCTCCTCTCCTTCTTCTTCCTCCTCCTCTTTCTCCTCCTCTTCCTCTCCCTCTTTGGCATTTCAGTTTCTTCATTGCTCAAGATGCAAAAGGAATTAACACTAAACAAACCAACAAAAACATCTTCTCAGAACTCCACATTAAGATTAAAAATTTCTCAGGAATGAGCATCACTTTCACTGAGTTTACACAAAGGCACTCAGGTCTCTGAGTCAGACCTGCCCTGTTCTAAAATGGGAAGAAGCATTTTCAACCAAGATGTTCTGAATGGCCTGAGGAGGGAAATTGGGAAGATCTTCACTGAAGAAGCTCTTGTATTCAGAGAGGAAAAAGAAACAAAATAACGATGTGATTTTGGATAGACTGCTTGACCTATCTGGGTGCTCATTTCTTCAAGTTCCAAATAATATTTAGATGTATCTAAAATTACCATACCAATAATGATTAGGGAACTATTCATTCTGATAAATGCCAAGAAGACAAGCATGGTGGAAAAGGTTTCATGAAAATTCAATTCTCAGGGCAGGAAAAAAAAATTTTTTAAGGCAGGAAAAATTTATGCAAGGAAGCTAACGAGACATTCAAATCACAAATGGTTGAACCCTGGGGAAAATACCAAAAGGTTGTTTCCAAAGGTACGTTTCTCAAAATTAGAATCTTCTGACACACTTTTTCCAAAAAGTGTTCTCCATGGTTTAATAAGGTTGGGATACTCAACAAACCATAGCTGCTCTCGGACATTCCCAAAGAACGCTAAGACTAAGCAAAGACTAAGAAAGGTCCCATCGTAACCTGTTTAACTGCTTTGAAACTTCCCTTTGAAAAATGTATTTGACCACAGATACTGGGCTTTTTAAAAAGCATTTGTTAACATTTCATTGGTGGGAAACACTGCAGAAGAGGAAAAAAAATCCCCCTTCAGAGAAGAATGGCTTCCCAAAACTGAGCTGACTTCCTCAGCATGTAACTGGCTTATGGGTACAGCAATGTCGTTATTATATGTCTGTCTAGAGTCTGCCAGACTGAAGTAATGGCTAATGCATTTTTCCTTCCATAATTGGCATTCTAAGCCTTGGCACCTGGTCCTTAATCTGAATCACAAGACCCCACCTCACTCCAATAAAATAGCCTTACTGAAACCACTCCTCCTGTTTGCACACATTCAGCCCCCAGACTTTTAAAAATATCCTTCCATGCCTATAGCTCCGCCCCAGAGACTGGTGACCACTTCTCCAACTGTATTTCATAGAAAACAGTATTCGTCCAGAACACATTAGCCCCGCTTCAGATAGGGAGGCAGTCAATAAAAACATAGCTGCCTGGAAGTCAGCAGCCATTTGAAGGTGCCGTTGTTTGAAAGACAGCTAATAGGACATGCAGCTGGCTAGGAAGGAATTCGAATGGGAAATTGGGCTGAAAAACAAATTGGAGGTGCCTCCCTCCTGCCCTGGAAATGAGCCTGGTAAAATCCCACGAAGGTGGTCAGGGCAGTCTGATAGACTTGATAAAAACTGTCGCAGGGCCTGAGGGGTACATCAGACGTCACTCTGGATGGGTAACTCGCCGAGGTTCCAGCCTGTTCCCACATCAGCACACTGACATCTTGCCCAGTTTACCACCAGAAGAAAAAACAATACACTTTGTATTTCCATGGCCTGGTATAGTTTTAAAGCCCTTCCCTTGTGGTTTCTCATTGTATCTTAGCCCTGCAACTTTTAAGAAGTCATTTTCCTCACTGAGTGTTAGTGTTTCTCATCTACAGGATGAGAACAGTGGGGCACGCCATAGCTAGGATGCCTTCTAGCTCATGCATTTGCTCCTTCAACACAAAGATTAGCTGAGCATTCTCTCAGTGTCAGGCAGGGTGCTGGAGGGGGCGGGGCGGCGCTTTGTAGCCAGTGCAAGATGCAGGTGGTCGGGAAGGTGAATTAACCAACGAACACAGTAGCACCAGATCAGAATCATTTTAAATTTTTTTTAACGTTTATTTATTTTTGAGACAGAGAGACAGAGCATGGACACAGAACCCGAAGCAGGCTCCAGGCTCTGAGCTGTCAGCACAGAGCCCGACACCGGGCTGGAACCCACAAACTGTGAGATCATGACCTGAGGCAAAGTCGGACGTTTAACCGACTGAGCCACCCAGGCGCCCCACAGAATCATTTTAAATAAAACAAAGAGGGACTTTTAAGAGGAGAGAATCTGGGTGGCTCAGTTGTTAAACATCTGACTTTGGCTCAGGTCACTATTTCACTGTTCATGAGTTCGAGCCCTGCTTCAGGGGAGCCTTGCCCCTCTCTCTCTCTCTCTCTCTCTCTCTGTCTCTCTCCTCCCCCCCCAGCTCATTTGCACCCTCTCCCTCTCTCTCTCTCTCAAAAAGTAAATAAATAAAGAAACAGAATAAGAGGAAATAAGAAAGATATCTGTAACTCTACAATGCTTCAAATACTCACAGATAGTATACGGATTGGGAATCTAAACCTCCCCTAAATCTTGCCGAGATATTAAGCTAGGGGGCCTTCAGCCTTGCAGCTAGCTCAGGCTCCTGGGTCCCAAGCTGTCACTTTCCCCTTCAGGGCAGGCAGATAAGCTGCTGCTTGTAGCCCAGCAGGGAGCATGTACAGTTTCTGAAACCGCGCAGCTGTTAAGCACTGTGATTTAGAGGGGATAAAAAAGAGCAGGGAGAAAGGAAAGGGAAAA
The DNA here is from genome assembly GCF_023721935.1 of Panthera uncia. NCBI lineage: Eukaryota > Metazoa > Chordata > Mammalia > Carnivora > Felidae > Panthera > Panthera uncia. The sequence goes on along the minus strand of NC_064812.1, from coordinate 22,520,976 downwards.
ACAAGAAAAAGTTAAGAAAGAAAATTGCCGAGCCTCCCTCCCCCTCAAAAAAAAAAAAAAACACTCAAAAAACAAAAAACAAACAAACAAACAAAAAACCCTCTTCCATCTACAATTCAGCTTGGCCTGACAGCCAGATTGAAAATCTAGGGCAGAACACAGGGGACCTCCCACCAAGAACTATAGCTGATTATTCCATTCTACATTTTAAAAAAGAAAAGGCGGGGCGGGGGGAGGGTACTCCACCGAAGTGCAAATGAGGATTGCGTTGCAGTAGAGCAAGACAGGCCACCATCTCTGAGCAACAGGGATTTTGTTCTCTGTGTGGAGACGTGGTCTGACAAGACAAGTTCACTGCGGTTCACGCCACCGTTGAACACAGGGGCCCAGGAGGCTCACATCTGGGACTCACTGCGCGCGTTTTATCACCGTTACAGCTGGGAGTAATAATTAGTAATAATAATAGATAATATTTACATAGTCCGTTTCAACTAAAGATCCCAAGGCATGTGACAATACCTACACATTTAGGTGTGCGCAGCCCCCCACCCCCACCCCCCAACAACCTGCTAAGGGATGGCTTTCCCGAGGCTGCGATGCAGATGAAATGCAGCAAATAATCGCCAGGCACTCCCATGCGGCAACCGCTCAGGACAGAAAGCTACGGGAGTGAAATTTAAATATTAATTTAGAGGGCTTTTTTTTTCTTTTTTTTTTTTAAGCAAGCGTTCAGTCCTTAGGGGACAGCACAGAGAACGGTGAATGCATGTCATTATACATTTGTCCAAACCCATACAATGAATGAGAAACACCAAGAGGGAACTCTCAGGTAAACTATGGACTTTGGGACATGAGGACGCGTCGATGTAGTTTCGTCGGTTGTAACCAAAGTACCACTCTGATGTGAGATACTTATAGTGGGGGACAATGCATGTGGGGCACAGGGTATACAAGAACTCTGTACATTCAGTGCAAGTTTGCTGTGAACCTAAAAATGCTCTAAAAAAAAATAAAGTCTACTGAAAACAAGAAAAGCAACGAGGCATAGAGCTTCTTCGTGACAAGCTGGAGCTGGTTCAATATAACTCAGATGCCTTCTGCTTGAATCCCAAAATCAGTTCAGAAACTTTTTCTGAGGAGACAGATTCTGAGATTCAAGTGTGGGTTGCTGGTTGGGAGGTGAGCCCTGGAATCACCCCCCTCCGGAGCTGGAAACTTTTGCAGGCAAGGAAGAAGCATAAAGGGGGCTTTGCATAACCAGTTAGTACCTGGAGCTCAATCCCTCCAGGGAACACTGGGAGAGAGTAGGAGTTCCCACACTGAGTTATCCTGAGGAGCAAGGAAGCTTATGGCTTTTATCCATCTAAACTTTATCCTTCAGTGATTGAGGTGACTTCAAGGCATCCACTCAATAGAACTTCCGATTTGCCCCAGAGACCCTGAGAGCACTTCACAGCCAGGAAAAAAAGTCCTGAAGCAGAGAGCCACTGGTGGCCCAGTGAGCAGAGGTGCACAGGTGAATGACAAGGAGGTGTGGGCAGGACACAAAGTGCATCCGCTACTGTTCCAGCCCCACAAGAATCACCTCGTCCCCGACTCCAGCTAATGAATTGGGCAGAGGGACTGTCAGTGAAGAAGAATGTTCAGACCCCTTCTGACTTTTAGAGAAGGAAAAAGTAACATCTAAAACTGTAGGTGACAAAATATCCATAATCACATACTGCCATGCCTATCCAAAAGAGGTGGTAAATTATTTGTTTTAGTAATTAACAGAGCCCTCTGGTAAATAATTAATCTCATTCTGTGACTAGAGCAGGGCTTGGCAACACTGCACATGGAAATTCTCACTGTGAAAATATCTGGATGTGTTTAAAGCATTTCAGATTTCTAGAAGATATGTGAGCTGCCATGGTGGCACATAAGGAGATTGGTCTCACGATGTCCCCTTAAAACAACCGTTTCCTTCAAGGGGGTAAGCAGTAATATAAAACATATTGTTTTGTGCTGTGAAGTTTTAAAAAACTGTGTTAACCACAATAATACTGAGGCTTTTCCCTTCATTAATATTCTAGTTAAATATATGCCAGTCACAGGCTGCCCCACCTTATGATGTCCTGGGACAACTTTTTAACAAAATTTTTTACATTGTCTGCTCCGTTGATTGTGTGTTGGGCATGAAAAAATAAAGAAAGGGTTTTTGTTACTAAGAAACACAATAAAAGGGATTTTTAAAGATTTTTCTATTTATAATATACATTTGAGGTATTAACGTCCTCCTCATGAAGAAGCCATTTGATATTAAAGATAAGACCCCAGGTCGAAAGTTAGAAGGTAAAAGGTGATATAAACTGGCCAACAAGCTCTTCCATTCAAAAATGACTTTTTCCATCCCTCTATCTCCCGTTTCCCCACCCACCTCACTCCAAACCCACCAAACTGATGCATGTTGACAGATGAAATATTGACAGACCAAGGAGACGTGAAAAACAAATGCTGTTTAAGAGATGGTGGCTGATGTTAAGTAGCCTAGAGGAAGAGAAACCCTTGGAAATTAACATGGAACTTGACCCTTCTTTTTTTTTTAATTTTTTAATGTTTGTTTATTTTTTGAGAGAGAAAGAGAGCAAGCAGGGGAGGGGCAGGGAGGGAGAGAAAGAGAGAATCCCAAGCAGGCTCTGTGCTGCCAGCACAGAGCCCAACACAGGGCTCGGGCCCATGAACCACGAGATCATGACCTGAGCTGAAATCAAGAGCTGGATGGATGCTCAACCAACTGAGCCACCCAGATGCCTCACGAACTTGACTCTTCTTAATGCAATTTGACACGTCTGGGTTTCTGAACTATGGTTTGTACCAATGCAGAAATCCCCAGTAAAGATCCACATTTCAATAGGTTTAGCTGTTTTGTGTCCTCTTTTCGCCAATTTGATTGAATCATTTCCGGCTTTGGTAAAGAACACTGCTCCCATTTAAAAGATTTAAATTTAAATTAAGGGATTGTTTTTTGGTTTTGGTTTCCCAACTGTGGAGGCCAAGGATCCAATAGAAAATAAACAACCTTATCAGAGCCTGTCTTACAAAATGAAGTTTAAAAGGAGACAATAAACATCATACCTGCGTTATGTTTCTGTTTAAAGCCGCAGTAGGCACCACTCCTTGCTTCTTTATCTTCCTCAACAGTATTAAGTGGGTGCCTACCACTGTGGGCAAGCAGCATGTGTAGTCCTTTTGTCCTGGAGCCAGTCACTTCCTCCATTTCAGAATCATGGTCTTAGAGTAAATATTTTAATTGTTCATTCATTCATAGATGCAATAGTTGTTTATTGGGCACCCACTAGAGACCAAGCATGGCTCATAGCATGAACAAGACAAAGTCTCCACCTTCATGGAGTTCACATGGTGGTGGCTCAGATCTTACAGGAACACCTCCTCTAGACACCTGGCTGATGTGGGTCCTCCTTTCATACTGGAGTGAAGAGGTATCCTGGACACTCACAAACTCTTTCCCACCTGTCTCCAGGCCATTCTGCACCAACTCTGCCATTTCTGCCCCTCCCAGTTATACCCATGTCCTCCTGGCTCTCACCATTTGCTTACTCTGGATCCCAACACTGGATGTCTCAGACCCAGGAAAATCTCTGGTCTCCCGAGGACACTCTCTTGGGAATGGGCAACCCACACAAAAGCCTCAAATCTTTCCCACAGCCCCTCTGCATTGGGTTTAAAGGAGATTTTGAAGTTGTACCTGGATTCAAATGCAAACCCAGCTGCTTTTCCAGCTGTATCCTCTGGGGAAAGTCACTTAACTCCATTGTGCTTACTTTCTTCTTCAAAAAAGAATAATACCAACCTCATAGGTATGTTGTGAAAATTAAAGAAGATAACCTTTGTATGTATTCAGCACAGTCCCAATCACTTAGAATCCTCTGTAAATGATGCTATTATTAACATGTAAATTACAGAAAGAGGTCAGTTCACGTGTATTGACTGGCCCCTCAACCTGGATAAATAATTTTCACAATATTATAGAAGACATTTTTGTCTTCTATATATCAATAGATATATAGCTTTCACCATGGGTGCTGGCCACAAGAGATATTTACTCACTTACTATTTGTCAGATATCAGTTGTTAAGTTTAACCTTTTGTGCTTTGACTGGACTTTAAGATCTACATGTACAAAGTATGTGTTCTGTGGCAGATATTGTGTAAACACATTACACCCATCACATCACTTAAATCACATAAATCATGATTATCCTTGTTTTACAGAGGAACAAACTGAGACTCAGATTCAGAAACTTGCCCAAGCCAGTTCTATGACTAGAAGTGGCACAGCCAGAATTTTAGCCCAGAGCTGCTTGACTTCCTAGCAAAAGGTCTAAGTACAGTGAAATTGCAAATTCACATTCCTTAGCTCATGATCTGAGCAAGTTCCACCCAAAAGAATGGATATCGAGAGAAGTTTCAATAGTAGCCTAAATCTATATGACTCAATTTGAAGGAAATTGAGCTGAATTGGGAAAAATGAGGCTTTGACCAGAAGAAAGTTTTACTTAAAATTGAAAGACAATAGGGGCGCCTGGGTGGCTCAGTTGGTTGAGCGTCCGACTTTGGCTCCTAATAACGCAGTTCGTGAGTTTGAGCCCTGCATTGGGCTCTGTGCTGATAGCTCAGAGCCTGGAGCCTGCTTTGGATTCTGTGTCCCCCTTTCTCTGCCCCTTCCCTGCTCATGCTCTGTCCCTCTCTGTCTCTCAAAGATGAATAAATGTTAAAAAAATTTTTTTCTTTTTTTTTTTAATTGAAAGGCAATAGTTTCAGATTTTTTCAGACCACAATTCTTTAGGATCTTTGTTTATGATACAGCTAGGGGTAGAAGGAGCTGGTAGATGTGAGCCGTTGTTTAAAATGATGTTGGGGCGCCTGGGTGGCTCAGTCGGTTAAGCATCCGACTTCGGCTCAGGTCATGATCTCGTGGTATGTGAGTTCCAGCCCCGCGTCGGGCTCTGTGCTGACTGCTCAGAGCCTGGAGCCTGTTTCAGATTCTGTGTCTCCCTCTCTCTCTGACCCTCTCCCGTTTGTGCTCTGTCTCTCTCTGTCTCAAAAATAAATAAACGTTAAAAAAAATTTTTTTAATGATATTTAGGGGCACCTGGGTGGTTCAGTAGGTTAACTATCTCACTCTTGATCTCAGCTCAGGTCTTGGTCTCACAGTTGTGAGTTTAAGACCCATGTTGGGCTCTGCGCTTGGCATGAAGCCTACTTAAAAAAAATTTAAAAAGATATCTAGTTGTTCTTCAATAAACTCCCAGCATATATGACAGGATTTTGCAGCAGGCCAATGTTTTTCTCTTCTGCAGGCTGCCCACTAGATCCGAATCAAATGACCTAGACTCAAATACTTTGGAGAGAGAATAGGATCATGAAGAACCACAAATTCATTTCATACTATCAAAGGCCACATCTGTTCCCACTAAAAAGCAGGCCAGGCAAGTAACAAAAGGTAGAGTTGTTCTCCTGGATGATAATATCTTGTCTAGCCTCCAGAAAGCTCCCCTCTACCCTGATTCTGTGGAGTCTCTTGGACTCTGACTCTTACCTTTTGACCTAACCAGTCCCCTTTTCTGGAATTCACCCCATTATTTGCCATCACCCTAAGTATTAGACTCTAATCTTCTGCTAAATTATTTTTCAGATTTCACCTTTCTTCTACAGCAACTTCCTGGCACCAACTCCTCCTAATTAATGACCTCTGTTTATGGGTTTTATTTTGTTACTCACTGGCCTTTGCATGACTTTGGCATGGCTGGCTTCCCATTGTGTTTTAAGACACCATCTGTGACCTCAGGTCCAGAGTCAAGCTGGATCATCTCTTTAGCTGAAGGTAAAGAAATATGAGAAATGTTTGAAGGAACTGAGATGTATTACCTGAAGAAAAGAACCAAGGAGCCCATATCAAATGCCTTCACATAATCAAAGGGTTGCTAAATGAAAGAAATTCTAGATTTATTCTGTAGCTCCAGACAGGAAATTAGAACAAATGAAAAGACTGCTTTTTGCTCAAAATTAAGAATTTTCTAGCAATTACTGTGTCCAAAAATGGAATAAGCTGCTCTTATAAGTAACGTTTCCCTATAACTGAAGATATTCAAGCATAAGTTCAATAACCACTTCTTGGGAATGTTGTAGAAGAGATTCACAAATCAAATAAAAGCTAGTCTAAGTACAGCTAAAGCCCTTCGACCTTTGCAATACCATCATATGAGATACTTTAATTATTTTTTTTCAACCAATGGATAAAAGCACAGCTCTCAATAAGCCCCTCTGGTGGTGTAACATTTCTTGAGTTCTCTTTTATTCTTTCTATGAAATGAGTTCAGAATGCTGTTAGCCCCACACATTTCTAAGACAGATGCTATTGTGAAATGAGTAGAAACTCACATTTCTCTCCCAAACACAATGCTTTCAGTGTCACTTTCAAGAAGAAGCAAGGGAGTCCTACAAGGGCTCCCTATTAGAATCTCAGGAGAAAGCTCTGAGTATCAAAAACTGAATCCTAGCTATTATGGAAGAACACAGTTTGTTTGTTGCCTGTTTCTCATCTCTGATGGAAAATGTTTTTGATTTAAAGTTACAATCATTTAAAATGTCAAAACTTTCTTCACAGCATATAACCTGAGGCTATATTCAGAAACCAAATGAAATTCCATGGAAACCACTTACACCGCTCAGTGGATTGCGAAACCTCTTTTAACTGCTCCTTGCTGAAGAAATTTAGAACACAAGTAGAGCGATGCTCTCTTAGGTCAGTCACTGAACTTTACTGCCTCTACTCCAACTGAAACATGAAAGGGGGCCCCCGCGGCATTCCAACACCTCTACCTTAAAATGCTTTAAATGATTCTTCAAGCTGTAAATTGAGATATTTCATGGAAAAGGTTTTTATCACTGTAAAGTGTCTCCTTAAAGAACTACTCCACTTCCATTTGATGGAATACTACACAGCCATTAGACATTATGTTCATAAAGAGTTTATAATAGCATGGAACAATACTAATGTCACTTTTGTCAAGTAGAAAAAAAAGCAACTACATACAGTCTACTAATGAACAAAAGCCATTTACTAGAGACTGTAGTCTTCTGGTCAGGATGCTGCCAAAAGTCCTATCCTTCATCCCCTGTGCTCTAAATGTACAAAATCATTGATAAAATATAATAAAGGAAAACCAAAAGATATAGGTGGTTCAACCATAAGTACGTTCATGGACTACTGATGGGACAGAAATGCAAAATCTAGACAGGACTGAAATCTCAGGACCGGTGGGCTCTGGGTTCAATCATGGCAGCAACAGCTAGGTGTGTGTCTCACTCAGAATACAGGGAGATGGGGTCACAAGCCAGGATCACTGCTTCAAGTTAGAGTGGCTTCTATCAGCCTCTTCACTCCAGAAGAAGCACGAAAATAAAAATAGCTCAGCCCAACCTCTGCAGCAAATGCCTCTCAACAGACATTGAGTTCAGGAAGGCAAGTGGAACCAGGCACCAACTCAAACTACCCTCTCTCTGTGATGGATCCACAAGATCCCAGTATCACCCTGTATTATTAGGCTCCTAGGGCTGCCATAACAAAGTATCACAAACCACAAACAAACAAGTGAATGAAAATAGAAACCGACTCTGTATACAGAGAACAAAAACTGGTTGTTGCTAGAGGGAAAGGGAATGGGGGGTGGGCAAAATAGGTGTAGGGGATTAAGAAATACAGACTACCAGTTATAAAATAAATAAGTCACAGGGATGAAAAGTACAACATAAGGAATGCAGTCAATAATGTTGTAATAACATAGCATGATGACCACACTTACCATGGTAAGCATTGCATAATGTGTAGAATTCTCAAATCACTATGCTGTATGCCTGAAACTAATGTAACATTGAATGCCAACTATACTTCAATAATAAAATTTTTTTTTAAGTATCACAAACCTGGGGCATCTGGGTGGCCTAGTCAGTTAAGCATCCGACTCTTGATTTTGGCTCGGGTCATGATCTCATGGTTGATGGGCTCAAGCCCTGCATTGGGTTCTCTGCTGTCAGCTCAGAGCCCACTTCAGATCCTCTGTCCCCCTCTCTCTCTCTACCCCTCCCCTGCTCGTGCTCACTCTTTCTCTAAAATAAATAAACAAACATTAAAAAATAATTTTAAGGTATCACAAACCAGATGGCTTAAAACAACAGAAATTTATTCTCTCACAGTTCTGGAGGCCAGATATCCAAACTCAACATGTCAACAGGGCCATGCTCCCTCTGAAGGCTCTAGGGAAGAATGTGTCCTTACCTTGTCCTGCTTCTGGTGTCTGCGGGTGTTCCTTGGCTTATGCCAGCATAACTCCAATTTCTACCTCCATCTTCATATAATTGCCACAGAGTGTGGTTCTGTGTCCAAATCTCCTTCTCCTTTCTCTAATAAAGATATCAGCCACTGCGTTAAGGCCCATCCTAACCCAAGATGATTTTAGCTTACCTCAATTACACCTGTAAAAACCCTATTTCCAAACAAGGTCACATTCATAGGTACCAGGGTTAGAATTTCAACATATCTTCCTGGGGGACACAGTTCTACCCACAATATACCCTGAGGTAAGAATCCCTACAGTTGGCTTTCCTGGGCCTGGCTCTGACTTGGAGACCCAGAGAGCTAGATGAAGGATCTCCAAAACCACTAGAGAAAAACAAACAAAATTAAAACCCCTCCACTCAAAGTGAGTATAGAAATAAAAATTTCAAATGCATGGGGAAACAAACCAAAAAAAAAAAAAAAAAAAAAAAAAAAAAAAAAAGCCAAAGTATACACAACTTGAACACAAATTTACCCTGACTTGAAACTTATTTTATAAAAATATCAGATGAAGTCTTTTAAATTAAGTACATTAAGGAGGATAAATGAAGTTGTCATGTCCATTACAAAGTACAAGGAATTAATAAGCAAGCAGAAGTCAAACAAGAACAAGAGGCTATGAAAAATTATCAATTAAGTCTGAAAAATACATTATGGTTATTGAAATTAAAATGCCACAACAGGATAAATTCTGGACTGTTTCCAGTTGAGGAGAGAATTCATTATTTCAAAGATAGTCACCCTGAGGTGAGGAAGTCACCCTGGATATGACACAGAAAGACAAAATTACTTTAAAAATTAGGACAGCTGGGGCACCTGGGTGGCTCAGTCAGTTAGGTGCCTGACTCTTGATCTCAGGGTCCTGAGTTCAAGCCCTGCAATGAGCTGCACGCTGAGCCTTAAAAAATAATAAACAAACAAACAAACAAACAAACAAATAAAAATTACACAGCTAAGAAATATGGAAAGAGAATGAGAGTCTTTGGTATTTAACAAGTGGGAATCTACAAAGTACAGAATGGAGGAACTGACAAAGAAGCAATATCCAAAATTATACTTGCTGACCACTTCAAAGTGAAAGAGAGATGTGAGTTCTCAGAGAACAATGCCTTCTGATGAATAAAAATAAGCCCATATTGGTAGGAAATGGAGGATAAAGAAATAACCTCAAAAAGGGCCAGAGAGAAGACACAGATTACACACAAATGACCAAGAAGTAGTCCTCGACAGGATTTCTAAGCCACAGCCATGGATGGCAAAAGACAGGGCGGTGGTACCTACAAAGTGTCAAGGGAAAATATGTATCAATCTAGAATTTTATACCCAGTTAATCACTCATTCTACTGTGATAGCAAAATAAATATTTTTCTAACCATAAAAGACCAAGAATGCATATGCCCCACAGATACTCTCTAAAACAACTACCAAAGAATGCATTTTAACAAAGAGAAAGATGAACCCACAGGAAGAATGCGAAAAAAAGAAACAACAAAAAAAGAATGAACACACGTAAAAAGATGTATTAATATTGATAAGTGAAATTAACTATTGGCTGTAACCATAATTATTACTGACTGTAAACAATAACAAAACAATACCAATAATTGGTGTAAATCAAAAGGGAGTAAAACTACAACTTGAAGCAATTATAGCATGAAGGTGGGATGTTCAATGAGTAGTTACACTGTGCTAGGATTCTGAGAAGAAAGCAGAAATCCCAAAGAAACTTAGAATCACTGAGTATACATGAAAAAAAGACTGGAAAGAAATACAATAAAATGTTAACAATGGCTGTCTCAGAAAATAATAGTCTTTTTTCTTTCCTTCTCATTCTCTGCTGTATTAAATTTTCTAAAACAAATATATAGTCCTTTCATTAAGAGAAAATTTATCCTCCTCTATAAAATCATTTCACATCACCTCTTTTGTCCTCCCCTAGTCCTGAAAGGATGCCCATGCCTCAAAGGTAGAAATGACAGTGTTGGTAATACTATCTCTGGGTGGTCAAATGGCATCTAGAACTTTGTCAAGATAATCTGACCATTTTGCACTGTTGGACGAGTGTCTTGGTTAGCTCAGGCTGCCATTATGAAATACTATAGACTGGGTGGCTTAAACAAGAGACATTTATTTTTCACAATCTAGAGCCTGGGAAGTCTAAAATCAAGGAGTCAGATGATTTGGTTTCTGGAAAGTCCTCTCTGGTTTGCAGACAGCCTTCTTCTCTTTATGTACTCACATAGCCTTTCCTTGGTGCATGCACATGGGCAGAGAGAAAACTTTTTCTTCTTAAAAGGCACCAATCCTGTCAGATTTAAACCCCATCCTTATGACCTCCTAAAAACTCTATCTCCAAATGCAATTACATTGGGAGTTAGGGGCTCAGCATATGAATTATGAGGGGACACAATCTAGTCCATAGCAACTGATATCCTGGAGATTTGCCAAACCCCAATCACTCAATACCTCCCCAAGAACCTATACAGAAAACCCTCACTTATTCAAAATAACTGCCCTAAATCCACTCTGGACTGAAGGAATGTTGCAGCCTTCTTTTTAAAATAAATAAAATGCGGGGGCGCCTGGGTGGCGCAGTCGGTTAAGCGTCCGACTTCAGCCAGGTCACGATCTCGCGGTCCGTGAGTTCGAGCCCCGCGTCAGGCTCTGGGCTGATGGCTCAGAGCCTGGAGCCTGTTTCCGATTCTGTGTCTCCCTCTCTCTCTGCCCCTCCCCCGTTCATGCTCTGTCTCTCTCTGTCCCAAAAATAAATAAAAAACGTTGAAAAAAAAAATTTTTTTTTTAAATAAAATAAATAAAATGCAGTTTTATAGCATTCAAGTACAATTCTAACCTAAACCAAAAAACAAACTTGGCAAGAGGTAGCACTGGCAGTCCTGATAGGAATGAATTCAATAGGAGCTTCCCTGGCAGGCGACTCTGTGCTACACAAACATAAATACCCGTGTATGTCAAGTAGTTATAGTTCTTGAATGGACAATAAAATACAGTATTCCAATGTTACATCTGATACAGCAAGTCTATTCATAGGCAGAATATTTAGGCAGAAGATATGGTCAGCAGAGGTCTGAAGAGGGTGAGGGACACAGAGCAATTTGTATAGATATGCTGTGAAAGAACATTCCAAGCAGAAGGAACCCAAGGAGTAAAATCTCTGCTTGGCATGTTTGAGACAGAGCCAGGAGCCCTGTGTGGCTGGAATGAAGCACTCAAGGGAGGTGGTATGAGAAGGAAGATAGGGCCAGGTCCTGTAGGATTCTCAAGACTTTTAAAGGATTTGAGCTTTTACTCTGAGTGCAGTGAGGAGCCACTGAGGAGGGACAGGATCTGACCTAGAGTTTCACTCTGTGTGCCTAGAATAGTCTCTACCAGGCAGAATGGAAGCAGAGAGACCAGGTGAGGGACTCTGCAGTAATCCAGGGGCAAGTGGTGGTGGCTTATCCATGGGCATAATAAACGAAGGTTGAAAAGTGGCTGGATTCTGGATATATTCTGAAGCTGAGGTAAGGGATTCATTGATAATTACCTATGGGCTATGAGAGAAAGAGACCTAATTATACACTTGATTTTTCCACCAACCACCTCACCCCTCCAGGACATGACTAGTGTTCATAGACACCTTCTTCATCCCCAGACCACACTCTAGGAAAAGGCAGCCTGTCTATGGACTTCTAGGATTCAGAGCGTGGCTGCCCCTCTTCCAGTCCTGACTGAGGAAAGAGCCAAAGACAGACTTGGGGGGAACAAAAGCCTTGAAGAGGTACAAACTTTGACTTGAGGAACACCATCTGCTGAATATCAGGACGGGCATTAAAAGTCGTCCCCATCCCTTCGATTGCTTTATTCAAACGCACAGAGGTTCTGCAAGGGACCTGCTATCCACAGTGCCCTGCATAATCTGTTCCTCTCCCCATCTCCTCTCCCTGCATGATAATAAAATATTTGCCAAGAGGAAGGAGAGAATTACGCACCAAAATTCAATATACTCTTTGAAAACTTTATCCCTCCCTATTTTTCCTCTGAAGGAAGGCACTGCACACATCTGCCTTACCAAGTCTATTCACAGGCAGTAATTGTCATTATTAAAACACACACACACACACACACACACACACACACACTGGCTCCATTCCTATCTAGTTTGTGCCTCACAGTTTCTTTTTCAGTAATAAACAACCTGGTTAACTGAGGAAGGGAATCTTTTACTACAACCCCTAACCAGACCTCAGTAGTTTAAACCCTCCTGAAGAAGAAAAAAATCACACCATCATGTTGTATCTTTCTCATATGAAAACGTCTTCTAAAATGGATTGACCAGCCAAACAGTTTAATATTTCAGGGGAAAAAAAGACAAAGAGCCATTCTAGATAAGGGGGAGGGGACAGTACTGACTATAGGCTGTTGGCAGGCTGCCATTCTGTACACATTTTTACATTTTTGAACAGTACTTACCCAATGTTCTCCTAAATCCCATTAAATGAAAACTTTCTCTAATTTTAAAATTAAATTTCCTGTATTTCCTGATGGGCTTCCAAGTTCTTCTTTTTCCCTCCTCCCCTCTGAATCCCATGGTATTTCTACAAGAGGAGAGGTATTAGCCTCCTGGACAGACTCCAGTTGGCATAATTGCCCTCAGCCTCACTTTACCCCCTTGGGATTTTCCATTGGGCATAGATTGTTTCCTTACTTCCTGTCCTGAAGTAGTGCAAGTCCTGCCCTAAAGCTGTGGCTTATGCCTCTGACCAGTCCCCTCGCCACAGGGGGGCATGCTTCATTTACTCTTCAAGAATCTAAACATTGGACTCCAAACTTCTTTAATTACTTACCCCAAACATAAGTAGATTTAGAGCACTCAACTTCAACATGTTCATATTTACTTATACAGCTATGTCCTTGCACTACTATACAAATAAGCTGCAGAATTTTTAAAAATCTAACAAAAGCAGGAATTAAAGAAATATTTTAATACTGTATATTTTAATAGCAAAACAAAATAACTGAATTATTATTAATAATATTTTACTACAAGCAGAAAGACTAAGTGTCTGGCATTACTTTTGCAAATCTTAGGGGGGTACCAGAATTCAAGGACATGTTTTCCAGATCTCTGTATTTGGGTACTTAATTTTGTGGGCATTCAGAACTGACATGGATGCCTACCACAGATATACATATCCCCGTGGAAAAAAACACATCACTGGCTTTACTTATGGAGCCATGTTTATTTATTAAGTATTATTATGCAAAAGTTTTGGTTGAAATTCAGCTGGTTAAGTGTCTATCTTCCCTTATGCCACTCATTTTCATTTGTAGACTAATTGGAAAATGCTGTATTTTTGTTTCACAAGTGGGGTACAAACCCACTGTAACTCTAAAAGCCCACTGGACATTTGAACAGGTTAGAAAACTCTGATTGAGTTTTTTAATACACAGATATAAAAGTTTTTGTAGACATAACATGTATCATTTTGGGAGACAAAAGCACACACTCACAATATAGTTTCAAAATTGCATCTTTAAAATTCTTTTCTATAGAAAGATTTTATTTTGAAAAAACCTAGTTCTCACTTATTTTTAAAATATCACATTATGTGAAGAGACAGATTAGATATATTTTCAAAAATATCTTTAGGTAGCATTGTAAGGAGGACTATTTGATCTCAACCTGAAATACTTGTGACTTCATAAAAGAAATTAAAATTAGCGACTTTAAGTTTGAGAACTCAAAAAATTTGGAATAGGATCATTGTTGAAACTCTGTGCAGTGCAAAAGATGGTCACTCCCCACCTCAATACAAAATGATAAATTTCTACTGTGTGGTATTTGTCAAGGTTTTCCAGAGAAACAGAACCAATAAAGTATATTTAAAGAGAGATTTATTTTAGGGAATTGGCTCATGTCATTGTGAGGGTTGGCAAGTTCAAAATTCGTAGAACAGGCCAGCAGTCTGGACATTCAGATAAGAGTTGATGTTGCAGTGTTGAGTCCAAATTCTCTAGGCCATCAGGCTGGAAAACTCATGCAGGTGTCTATGCTGCAGTCTTGAGGAGAATTCCTTCTTTGGAAAACATCAGCCTTTATTCTTAAGGTCCTCTACTGATCAGATAAAGCTCACCCACATTATGGAGGGCAATCTGCTTTATTCAAAGTCTCCTGATTTAAATATTGATCACATCTACAAAATTACCCCCATAGCAACATCTAACCTGGTGTTTGACCAAACAATGCAGCACCATAGCCTAGCCCAACATTGATACATAAAATTAATCATCACGTGTGTAAACGTCCTTTTTTAAATAAATGCTGCTGTGTACATACACTTTTATAAAATTAAACACTTTGATTAACTTAGCATTCCAATGCATTCTGTGACAATACGCTGGGAGCAGATAAGCCAGCATTGTCAGCTTTCTGCATCGGGGAGTTCCCGGTCTCACTTGGGCTCTGAGACCACAGTGTCAACCCATGTACTAAATGCAAGGAATGCTTACCTCCCTTTTTAATTTTTAGATTAAAACATGTAAACAAAAATTGAAATATTTTATGACCATGTGTCCGTCTGGAATCCTTTGGTCTAAAGCATTAGGAAGCTATGAGGAAGAACATCTCAGGGCAATGATTTCAAATGTTAAAACACTAAAACAACACTTAAAAAGGTGTTACTAATGCATATTTCTAGGCGAAACTGCTGAAATTGTGACTCAGTGGAACTGGGGTACAACCCAGGGATCGGCGTTCTTAACCATCACCCCAGGGACTCTGAGATAAGTGTTTGTTGTAGGCATCACCATCAGCCTGGGTGATCACAGACCAAGAACTGGGCAAGTGCTGGCTCAGTGCCCACTACGGACCAGGAACTATGCCAAAAAATGATGCATTCCTTCCTCTCCAAAGGTGTGGGATGGGACTAGTCTCAAAGAATTAAGTTTTCTAGATTCTTGTCATTTCTTTTAATGTTTATTTATTTTTGAGACAGAGAGAGAAATTGAGAGCCAGAGCACACAAGCGAGTGGGGGAGGAGCAGAGAGAGAGGGGGACAAAGGATTCAAAGCAGGCTCTACACTGACAGCAGACAGCCTGATGCAGGCCTCAGACTCACGAACTGTGAGACTATGACCCGATCCAAAGTCGGACACTTCACCGACTGAGCCACCCAGGTGCCCCTAGATTCTTGTCTTTTTAAAAGTACAAGCCCTGGGGCACCTGGGTGGCTCAGTGGAGTGGGTTAAACATCCGACTTTCGCTCAGGTCATGATCTAATGGTTCATGAGTTCAAGCAAGCCACCCCCCCCCCCCCCCCCCCACCCCCCCCCCGTCGGGCTCTGTGCTAACAGCTCAGAGCCTGGACCCTGCTTCAGAATCTGTGACTCCCTTCTCCCTGCCCCTTTCCCGCTCACACTCTGTCTCTGTCTCTCAAAAAATAAATAAATGCTAAAAAAAAATTGTTTTAAGTACAAGCCATTGTTATGAAAACCAGTAAATAATCTTTTGTCTGTGAGTCTATAAGGAGGCAATTGTTCAATAAAAATGTTTTGCGCTACCACACCCTTAGATGGCAGGTTGGAGAAAGTGCCCTGGGGGCGCCTGGGTGGCGCAGTCGGTTAAGCGTCCGACTTCAGCCAGGTCACGATCTCGCGGTCCGTGAGTTCGAGCCCCGCGTCAGGCTCTGGGCTGATGGCTCGGAGCCTGGAGCCTGTTTCCGATTCTGTGTCTCCCTCTCTCTCTGCCCCTCCCCCATTCATGCTCTGTCTCTCTCTGTCCCAAAAATAAATAAAAAACGTTGAAAAAAATTAAAAAAAAAAAAAAAGTGCCCTGACTGAGGGCAGAAAACCTGACTTCCAGGTACAGTTCTGCCACTAACAATACAACCTGAAGCAAGTTATTAAATCTTCTTATGTCTTGGCTTCTCTAAATATAAAGTGAGGGGGTTGGACTAGATGATTTGTATAGTCTCTTCCAGATCAAACATTGTAGGATTCTGCCTGCACCTGGGAAATCAGCATAGCTCTTTCTTCTTAACAAAAGCAAGATGCATTTTCAAATAATCAAAAAAAGATAGATATCTTCAGTTGAAATTTGTAGGCTTCCTTCATTCACTCAATTACATTTCGTCTGGTTGATATAAAATGAACCAGGCTAGTGATGCAGGTCTGGCTTGTTTCAATAGGGCCCCTGTTCTCCAGAGATCGACCGTGTCTCAACCAAGTAGAAGAAGAATAAAGTGGAAAAGTAAAACAACCCAAGACCAATCGAATTCGTGAGCCTGAGGCGCATGCAGTTTGTTCTTGGTCTGCCCCATGCCAAAACAAATGAATTTTATCAAACTCATGGAAGAAAAATAATCACCCAAACTATTGTTTAACATCCTAGAAAAAAAGCAAGCCACCTCATACATTATATTTATTTTTAACAAAAATAATCATCTTTCACTAATGAGTTCATTTTTACCATTATGCACATGCATTTGAACCTTTCTGCTACTATTTGCTTGAGAATATAAGATGCTCAGTATAGACAAGTGTTCATCGGCCAGTCTGCATTCAGAGCCACAGCCCAGAGTGTAATTGTAAAGTGAGCGATTTGTCTCCAACGCCTCTCTGCTTTGCACCACACTCCAATAAAAATTATTACTTTTAAAATACACACAACATGTGTGATTAGTCTTTTAGACTGGCACTTTCACATACTTCCTTTCATTTGGTCCTCACAACCACCCTGTGAGGTAAACTGAGGGGATATCTCCATTTTACAGATAAGAAAACTAAGTTGCAGAGAAATGAAGTAACTTATCTAAAGTTGCATAGCAAAACATAGCAACTGGTGACTTGCATTCAGGTTTCCTGACTCTAAGAAGGAATTAATAGGGTCCCATGATTATGGTGTCCCTGGCTGACGACTGCACACATCTATCCCCTCCAGCATTTCTCCTGGTGTGAAACCTTGCCTCCACATCCAGACTCACTTCTTTGTCCCTTTCTTTAGGGGCCTTCTTTCTGGTGCCAGATAGCTAATAAGTGAACCCTTACTAAAATGTGCATGGATGCCACTGAGTTTGTATTCTTCTAGATAACATAGAAATTATCTGATAAGAGATGTCTGAAGGCAGCGACTTCACTCAAAGACTATATTCTAATGGTGGTGAACTATCAAGCCAGTCAGGAGCTGGAAATATTTTGCATATTTTGGATCAAGACAGCTCCTACTACTGTTTGAGTCCTAGTCACAAAGGTCCATGGCTTGCCCTAAAGTTCTCTCATGAAGGCAGACCTATCAAGAAAACTCCCATACAGATAACATCCCACACTACTCAAATCCCAGTTGAATGTAAGTCAACAATTATTGAGCACTGACTACTTATAGGCAATGGCTTACATGATATTGAAAGTCAAGTAGCTAAAGAGTAAAATCCTTGATCAGCTACCAGGGAGACCACAAAGAGAGATGATTAACTACAGGCCTCAAGGGAGAGGCCACTGCTGGAAAAGAAATAAGTAGCGTTAGCATTAAGCAGAGAAAACTAGAAGAAAGAAGTCTCCTTTCAACAGAATTGACTTGATAAAGCTCTTGTTCTCAAAACACCAACTTTGAGCAATGGTAGGCCAAGAGACTGAGAATTAACTGATGGTAATAAAGATCCCGACACAAAAAGTGAACCTGATCTAAATATCATAATATATGTAGAGATGGTCTGTGGAATTTGGACACTAAAGAAATCTAGACTTGGAACAGGATGGACGCAACTCTGATGAGTAGATATTACCTGGTTTCTATAGTTCAGAGTCTAAGACCTAAAAAGACATGAATAGACACTTCACAAAGAGAATGTCAAAATAGCCAACATATGTAAGAAAAGGTGCTCAACTTTATCAGTCATCAGGGGGAAGAAAAGCTAATTAAGACCACAGGAAGCTACCACAACACACTCCCCAAATGGTTAATCTGTAATAGACGACTGATCATACCAAGGATTAGCAAGAATGTGGAGCAACTGGGAGTGGAAATTGGTACATCCACTTGGGAACAAGTGTTGTAGAATCTACTAGAGCTAAATATATACAATGATCCTTGACCCAGCATCTCTCTCCTGGATGTAGCCTCTGCACAAATAAGTGTTTATGACCACTAAAGCACATCCATGTGTAAGGATTTTCACAGCTGCTTTATTTTTAAGAGTCAAAGCTCAGAAACAATCCAAATGTCCATAAAAAGTAGAAAATATAAATAAATTGAGGTATATTTATACAATGGAATACTACTTAGGAATAAAAAGTAACAAACACCATGGATGAATGAAGCAACATAGATTAATTTCATAGACATAATGTTGAGTGAAAAATGTCAGACACAAATGAGTGTACACTATATAATCCTATCATATGAAGTTCAGAATAGGTAAAACTAATGTATAGTGATAAAAGTCGGGATAGGGGATGCCTGAGGTGGGTAAGGAGGGTTACTAGCTGACTGGGAGGGGTCCAAGGGAGACTTTTTAGATTTTTATCATTTGGATGGTGGGGGGTGGGGAGAGAGAGAGAGAGAGAGAGAATGATGCATAGAATTAATCAGCAGAGAAGGTGAAAATGGATGGGGAGCATTCCAAACAATGAACACAGCATAAGTAAAGATGTGGAGATGAAAATATATATGGAGAACATAGGTGGCTCAGTCAGGTGAGCACCCAACTCTTGATTTTGGCTGAGGTCATGATCTCACGGTTCAAAGGACCAAGCCCCCGTCAGACTCCACGCTAACAGTACAGAGCCTGCTTGGGATTCTCTCTCCCCTCTCTCTCTCTGCCCCTTCCCCTGCTCATGCTTTCTCTCTCTCAAAATAAATAAATAAACATTTTTTAAAAAGAAAATATAAATGGCTTCCTATAAGGGAAAGAAATATAATTTGTTGTGATCAAAGTGTGCATTGTGAGGTCAATCAGAGAGATGCAGGAAAGAGAAAATGTGGATTAGAGACAGACATGATGGGTCTTGAACACTATGGTTGGATAGTTTGGACTCGGACTATGCAGCTAGGAGTTCGTTTATGCAGAGAGTATGGAGTAAAGACAGGGAATACATGTAGACAAGTATGGGAAAAACCAGCTAGTTCAAACCAAAAATGTCTTCTGTCTCTGAACTCAGACAGGACCCAGAAGTCTGCCCTGAAGCAGCTACAATCTTCTTACCCATCCCATCTTTCCATGGACAAGTGCTAAATGCACCCATAAGCCAGTTTTCTGGGAGCATTGAGTCTGTCTCTAAAAGTGGTATCTTTGGTTCCAACATATGCCCAAGATTCTGGCCCTAAAGAAATGACCCACCAAATACAAAATTAGCCTCGTGGGGTTAACATCAGACCTGGTCGAAGCCTCAGTTCCCAGCACTCTCATTAACTATGTCTCCATAGAGAAAAATGAACGAAGATTCAGCCCAAATGCTAGAGTTGTTTACACTGAGAAAAAAAGACTTTGTTGAGATTTTGCTACTCCAATGAATTTTGAGCAATTTCTCTTATTCATAGTATACTGTATCCAGACTTTTGGCACATAGTAATTACCATGCTCTTTAATACATGTTTTATTTAAAAAAAATTCAGAGGTAGCAATTTTCTAACATTGGCCAATAAGTCTTTCTTCATAGAAAAAATATGGATTTCCAGCTTTAATAAAGCTCTGAAAATTATTTACTGATATTTTTGGTGACAAAGTTATAATAGTAATTTGTTATCATATAGTCCCTTTCATACCAACATAGTTAAAACTTGCAATATTACTGTGGTATAAATTATGCTCATTTATGAAATATAGATGCTTTTACATGAAATATGCCATGGTAACTGTTCATTGAAAACATACATGACATGAAGCTAAGGTTCTGAGAGTTGAAGTCCTGATGCAGGATCACACAGCTATTAAAAAAAGACCTTGGATTTTGACCCCAGATTTTCCAATGCTGGCTTGACTCATTCCAAAGACAGCTCCCACAGGCTATCAGTGGTGCGGCCAGTGATATTAGTTAACAATGCCTGAGACCAAATTACAAGCCACAAAAGTGGTCTTTCATCTCCCTCCTCCTCTGGGCTCCCTTTCTCCACGCTTCCAGGTACCAGAGCTGGTCTAGTACCATCCAAAGCCATAGGGAGATCTCATTAGAGCCCCAACCTCACTCAGTCTTCAGAGACAGCAGGACTGGGGGAGTATCTGGGTACTCAGGTGAGTGGAAGATAGAGCCAGGGACACATAATGGGGCAACCAGTTGTTTGAAGTCTGTATCTTCTCCTCCAATGTAGTAATACTTTACTGGGCTTTGACCTCATCCTATGAATAACTCCATTGTAGAACACATCACCCTATCACTCAACCATCTTCTCCAAAAGACAATTCCCTTCCAAAAGCAGTTGAAAAGAAACAAACAAAATAAAACTCTGACTTACGGCATTTCTCCTTTCCAGATGCTTCTTTCTTCTCAGTTATTCACCCTCCAGTTAAGAAATACAATGGCAGTTGTCCATGATACATGAGTTTACATTCCGTGGGATTCTACTTTATATTCTCTTTAGAAGGCGTGTGGCACAAAGAACACACAGCTTAATGACCCAGAACCACTAAATCAGCAAAGAGAAAGGGAGAGGAGGCGAGAGATGGAGTTGAACAGGGAACGAGGTGGTAGAGACAGCCAGGGAAGAGACAGCAAATAGGAAAATATCAGTTCTGCTGAGGCTGACCCTGTCTTCATCCTGATGCACAAATACACAGGACTTCATATTCTGCCAAGTAACCCACTCACACTAAGAATATTAGTGAATAATATAAATTATACTGCAGAATTCATGGGAGGGGGGCAGGGAGCGATGTAGGGGTGAAGAGTTTATATCATGTACCCCAAAGCCCACAGCTCATACATTCAACATGCCACCTTTCCTAAGTTTCTGTGCTATTCCACACTATAGATGTCTTTTCTGGTCCCAGATCCTTTACCACAAGATATGTTTCCTCCCTTCTAGAGCAATCTGGCTTTACCAATATGGTATACATCATAAGATACGAACACGTAGCAAAGAGTCCTCTAGCACCAAGATCTACCCTCCCTAGAAGGTCATAGGAGATTATACATAGGACTTTTCCCCCCATAACTGATAGACAATAGCTTAAGCAATTAGGAAAGGGGGACAGAAACTGGCATTTTTAGGGCTTCTTATGCACTGGCAACGTGCTGGAGTCTTTCCGTATGTCTTGCCCGAGAGCAACACTTAACATCCTTACTTACATTCAGTGAAATGGACACAACAAAGGCAAGAGATTATTCATGTTCTCATGACCCAAGTGGCATTTCCATCTCCGCCCCTCTGTGAGATGTGGAATGTGCCTAAAATGAGAAAGTAAGTAGCACTAATTTAACAGAGAGTGTTGACATGACAGAGATATGAGGAATGCACCATGAGGTCCAGCCAACTCAGGCCATCTTCTGAGGCTTCAAGATAATTTGGGACAGGCTTCCAATAAGATGTAAAATATTGAGAAGGAAAAAAAAAGGGTGGGGAGCTGGGCAGGAAGGAGATGCCATATCAGAATCTCTCATTTTCCAATGCTAAACAAGGTTTTATTATTGGCTCCAAATGTCAACTAATTCCTTCCACTTAAAGAAATTCTATAACTTGCCTGTGACCGTCCTCCACGTCGACATTTGGCAGAGCCCGGGAAACACTGTAGTGTTGGCCGCGTGGGCGGGAGCTGGGACTCCAGGACCACAGACAGAATGACCTAATTTGCAGAAGGCTTTGGTGGACGGGAATAAAGACTGGTTCTCTGAAAGCTGGGATGGCAAGTTCAGCCTCGGAGAGTAAAGGTTATTTTATCAGGAAATAAATCAGAGGCCTGTACCGTGACCACTTTTTTCCAGGCACATCTTGGTGATGAGGAGGGTGTGTGTTCAGACCACAGGAATCTCAAAACCACCCAACCGCCCCATCGGCTCCCTGGGACACATCAGGCTGGTGAAAGCCCCAGAAAATAGCATGCTTGAGTTTTGGCTTTGTGTCTTTCAGAGTGTGCGTGGTTTCTTTCATTGGCGTTTGTATTGGGGCTTGTTTGTTTGTTTGGACAGTCTCGTTTGGGGGTTCGTGGTTGCTGTCCTTCCCTCTGTGTGAAGTGCCTGACAAGAAACCTAGTGTCTGCTTCAGCCCCTCTGGCCGGCTGCCAGGCTTGGGGTGCCGGCTGGCGCTTCTGCTGGCCTGGCTCACAAAATACATTCCAGTGGGCACCAGGAAAGCGAGGAGGGGCGGACTTCAGGGCAGGGAGCAAGGCAGGAGTCTACCAACCTGTTACGCAGCCCCAAGGGGAGAAGCAAGTGTCTGTCATAGAGATGTCCGTTGAGAGCAAAAACACCAAGGCTGAAGAAAGCAGGCGGAGGCAGGGGACGCCACGCTCGGGCTGGCAGTCGGTACGCCCTTTTCGATACCAGAAACACATGGTCCTTTGGCAGTGAGCGGAAAGTAGAGTTTGGGGTCCTAGTGGACATCTGTGAAAGGACAAAAGGGTGGAATAGAATTGCCAAGGCAGTTGGACATCATCCCTCGTTGTGGCCTGGAGGTGCGTCCTGCCCCAAAACCTGAAATAAACTCGAACACCCCACCTTCAGAGAAGGTGGAGTTATTTTTAAAAACGCAGGCTTTTGCTTTGAAGCTATTTCCAAAGCCTAAGATATAATTTAGTTTTGAAGGGGGGGAAAGCGACGAGAAAGAAAAAGAAGTAAAAACACAGTTATAAAAAAACAAAAAACACAAAAATAAAGTCCTAGAATTAAATTTTGCAACCGAAACATAGGCCTGTGGGTCCCTCATCAATCACGGCTCTGTGTTGCTGTTTTGGTGATTTGGTGATTCAGATTTCTGAATTTTATTTTGAATAGTATAATTTTCAGATTAAGATTTTGAAAGGAGTACAGACTCAAAGGGAAAGAAAAAAAAAAAAAAAGGAAACTGCTCCTTACCACTCCTTCATGCAGCTGAGGGCGTGGACAGATGTGCCTGAAGGAATGTTTTTTCAAATTTTCCACTATTCCCCTGCCCCTTGCTTTCTCGGTGCTCTGGAAGTTTGCCTTGCTCAGAGGGCCTCGCCTGTCTGCCTATCATCAGAGACAACCTCAGGTCAGGGCTTCAATTATCCACTCTCTTTTTAGAGATTTAACTCAGGTATAAAATGTGTTTGGGGCTCAAACTCAGCAGATAACATCTCAAACCAGTGGTTAAATCTCTAACATGTTTTTAAGGGCAAACATTTTTAACTTATTTTCTGATCCCAAAGTGCAAATAAACAGAAGGCCCTACACTGAAATTATCCATAGCAAGCCCCAGAGCTGGCAGGCCCTGACTAATTGCATCCTGAGAAGGCGGAACATACAACAATACAATTTTTACTTTTTTTTTTTTTAAGTTCATTTATTTATTTTGAGAGACAGAGCACCAGCAGGGGAGGGCAGAGAGGGAGGGAGAGAGAGAATCCCAAGCAGACTCTGCGCTGTCAGCACAGAGACCAACACAGGGCTTGACCCCATGAACTGTGAGATCATGACCTGAGCCTGAAACCAAGAGTCAGACGCTAAAAGGACTAAGCCACCCAGGCACCCCTAATGCTACTTCTTAAATGGGACATCCTTTGTAGGGAAACACTGAACAAGCAGAGAAGGGGGTCTGGGGAGGAAGCAGGGGGCTATTTTGAAAATTTCTTACAGTTTCAAGAAGACTCCTGAAAGGAGAGGGAAACCCAATTTCTTCTTCATTCTTCCTTCCCTAAAACTTGTATAAAGTATTACTGTAATCATGTCTAGAGCTGTCTGATTTTTTTAATGTTTATTTTTTTTATGTGTGTGTGTGTGTGTGTGTATGAGAGAGAGAGAGAGAGAGAGAGAAAGCAAATGGGGGAGGGACAGAGAGAGAGGGAGACATAGAATCCAAAGCAGGCTCCAGGCTCTGAGCTATCAGCACAGAGCCCGATGCAAGGCTTGAACTCACAAATCACAAGATCATGACCTAAACCGAAATTGGACGCTTCACTGACTGAGGCACTCAGGCGCCCTGAGAGCTATCTGATATTTAAGAAAACAGGATTTGACACCACGATCATTCACAGCCACTACATTGAGCATTTTTTAAAATATTTATTTGGGGCGCCTGGGTGGCGCAGTCGGTTAAGCGTCCGACTTCAGCCAGGTCACGATCTCGCGGTCCGTGAGTTCGAGCCCCGCGTCAGGCTCTGGGCTGATGGCTCGGAGCCTGGAGCCTGTTTCTGATTCTGTGTCTCCCTCTCTCTCTGCCCCTCCCCCGTTCATGCTCTGTCTCTCTCTGTCCCAAAAATAAATAAAAAACGTTGAAAAAAAAAATTTAAAAAAAAAAAATAAATAAAATATTTATTTACTTGGGGGAGACAGAGTGACAGAATGAAAGCAGGGAAGGGGCAGAGAGAGAGGGAGACACAGAATCTGAAGCAGGCTCCAGGACCAATGCAGGGCTCCAACCCACCAAGTGAGGGATCATGATCTGGGCTGAAGTTGGACGCTTAACCGACTGAGCCACCCAGGCACCCCACATTGAGCAGTTTTTTGCTGGGGTTACAGTGACTTAAAGATAAAAGCCATTGCCAGTCGCTTCACAGGGTCAAGTTGAGGACAGGAAAGAAATAAAAAGAAAAATAAAAGGATCTGGTGGTATCAACCACACACTAAATACATTGGCAATAAGTGCCCTGGCACAGGGAGGTGGAAAGAATAGAAATGGTTTCAAAGTCCAGGCTTGCTAAATGAGGTTGCTAGCAGGAGCTTTGGAGCCGAACATCTAGGCTTTTAACGTGACCCCATCTTGGAAAATCTCCGGAACCGTTCTGTGCCCTGGTTTCCTCATCTGTAAGATGAGGTTAAATATAATACTGGGCTCGGTGGGCGCAGAAAGAACTTGGAGCAGTGCCTGGCACCCAAGAAGTGCTAACTGTGTAAACTGGTATATGATTATAAGGGAGCGGCTGATATTGGAGAAACCTCAAAGGAGGGACCAGAGGTGAAAGGCCCAGTGGCTGAACTGCTTTGCTCCTTTATTTTTCCCTCCTGAGTCCTCAATTATCCCCAACCTGTTGTTCAAGGTTCCTCAAAGAGCATGGGCAGAGTTCCTACCTCACAAGTGTAGGTCTTGTCAGGTGCCTGAGGAGGAGAGGAAAGGACAGCTGGAGACAAGGCTTGCCTGCCTCCATCTTGTCCTCCTCCCACTGTTTGACCCTCCTCCCTCTGTCTCGCCCTCCTGGATTCAGACCTACAAGAGGAGGGTAAGGAAGCTCCCCAAACACCCTAGCTTTGCTGCTCCCCAGTTTCCAAGTGCTATACACACTAGTCCAGATTCTTTTGGGTGCAAAAGTAGCAAAACTGAAACTCAAACCAGCTTTTGCAGGAGAAGGGAGTTGTTGGAGGATGCCCAGTAGTCCCCACACATGAAGCTTCGGAAAGGCAGGGACAGGAGCAGCTCCGGGGTCCCCAGAGCCTCAACCCGTCAGGCTTTTCTTTACATCTTGTTTCTACTTCTCTCTGCTTGTTGGCTTTGTCTCTTCCATCTGGCTTGCTCAGGAGGCAGGAAGCAGGGCCACTGGCAGCTTCGGGCTCACATAGAGAAAAGGCCCTTATTCTTTTAGTTTTGAGCTGAAAAAAGTCCCAGAGAATGACTCTGGTTGGGCTCAGGTCACATGGCCACCCCCTGCTAATCCCTGTGGCAGGAAGTGGGGTTGAGAGACTGCGGTTTTCTTCTCTGGAACAATTTCCGTGGCCAGGTACCCGGCGTCCAAGAAGAATACGCCAGCTCCCATCACAGTCAGACACGCTGGGCTCAGGGCAGGTGGAAGCCACTCGCCTCTACCAAGGCGCTGCTCTCTACACAGGGGATCCTGGAGGGCAAGCACATGGGATCCTCAATGTTCAGAGCAGCATCGTGGAGACAGTACTTTTACAGACGACATTTGGCAGACCTGGATAAAATGGCTGTTACCTGCCTTTACAGATTCTTCATCGCCCATCTTTCACCATAAATCAATCCTGTCTTTTTATTTCATAAAGGCAAAATGCATTGGTGTGGGGATACCACCCCACACAATTCCAAAAGCCTCCATTCACTTTACATTCTGGAAGTTAGAATATAAAATCCGTGGTATTGCCTGGAGATCTCTCAGTGCCTCTTTGTGGTAGATTCTCAACAAATGCTTGCTGCCTGAACGTATGAATGAATGATTACAATGTAATTTTCTTTCCCAGATGCAACAGTGCGATTATAGACAGATCAATTGTACACCTATGTTAAAATACGAGTTCTTTTGCTTTAGCCTAAGGCAAGTTATTTCATCTGCGTATACCCCAGTTTCCTCATTTTTAAGATCCAAATATAACACCTCCCTCAGAGGACTGTCCTAAGAGTTAAACAAGATAACATATATGACAGTGAATATGTATTTTTACAGTGCTCTTTCCCTACTAACTTTGTTCTCTTTGTTTCTGTCTTCCCCAGCACCCCAATCCTTTCAGGGAAAAAGGTACAGTTTTAATACTAAAAGAGGAATTTTAAATAATTTAGTTCAGTGTTCTCATATACAAATCACTGACTCCTCATGGGCTGAGGAATATATTTTCAGGGGCCCTTGAGCACTATGAGAAATTTTAAGTTTTGTTTGCTTTCCTTTCAAGAATAATGGTAAAATTTGGGGCGCCTGGGTGGCGCAGTCGGTTAAGCGTCCGACTTCAGCCAGGTCACGATCTCGCGGTCCGTGAGTTCGAGCCCCGCGACGATCTCGCGGTCCGTGAGTTAGAGCCCCGCGTCAGGCTCTGGGCTGATGGCTCGGAGCCTGGAGCCTGTTTCCGATTCTGTGTCTCCCTCTCTCTCTGCCCCTCCCCCGTTCATGCTCTGTCTCTCTCTGTCCCAAAAATAAATAAAAAACGTTAAAAAAAAAAAAAAAAAAGAATAATGGTAAAATTAACATAAGCATATTCTGGATAAATTAGATGATCATCTTAAAAGCAAATACTGCCACCAACCTCCTGATGGCACTTAGAATTTTTTGGTGACAAATAATTGTGTAATAGGCTAAACCTAAGGGTTTTTTTTCCCAAATCTCATAGCAGTTAGATAGATAGACAGATAGACATTTATCCAAACATACAGACCATTTGTTGAATGTCTACCTTGTGCCAACGTCTCTCACTTACACATTAACTCAGTCCTTTCCACAACACTACCGGTAGGTAGATTGCCCAGCTGCAGATATATGAGGAAACTGAGGCTCAGAGAGTTTAAGTGACATGCCCAGGGTTTCAAAGCCAGAGAGTGGGGAGTCAGGACAAACCTCACCACAACTGCTATCAGAAGCTCTTTCTCTCCCACTGCATGGGGTCAGCTCTGCACCCCTGCAAGAGCCCCCCGGCTATCGCTCTTGCCAAAAGTCTTTTTCTCAGCCTTTCAAAAATCACATCTAACATAAAGAAGAAACTTCCAGCAAAGAAAAAATAGAAAAACAGCTGTGTGTGTATGTGTGTGTATACCTCCCTACTGGATGGATGGATGGATGGATGGATGGATGGATGGATGGGAAACTCAGCAACATTTTCTCTGCCAGACTCTATTTCCCACCATTTAGATTACTTTCTACTTTTCTCTCTAGGACACCTAATTCAGTCACAAATGTCTTGAATTATCTATTTGCCTTAAAACTACAAAAATGCAGAAACTTATAGGAACTGGTACCTTCTTAGCAGACAAGTACTTTTTAAAAAATGCTTCAGAAAGTTAGCAATTATTACCTCCCTTGGTACAGAACAAGGCATTTTCAAAGAAAACTAGCATTTCCTAACATATCATACAGTTTAGCACCATAGCTGTTTCATCCTTCCATTGAGGGCTGCAAAACAGAACCTGTTATCCCCAGATACTCTTATCCCCTTAGTTTCAAACAAGAAAACTCGGAATAAATAACCTTCACTAAATTGGATATCTAATATTTGACAAAGGCAGGATTTAAACTGGTTCTGCCTGTCTGTAGAGTTCATGCCCTTCCTTTCCTTCTATTTTCTTTCTTTTTTTTCCCCTTTCTATTCTGTTCTTTCTTTTTTTGTATGTGTGGTAAAAACAAACAAACAAACAAAAACCCTTAACAAAGTTTTCAGTGCATAATCCACCATTGAACAACTCCCCATTGCTTTCTCCCCTCAACTTCTGGTAACCACCAACCTACTCTCTATTTCTACGAGTTTGATTATTTCAGATACTTCATATAAGTGGGCCCATGCTATATTTATCCTTCTGTGACTGGCTTATTTCACTTAGTATAATGATCTCCATGTTAGTCCATGTTGCTGGTTAAGACAAGCTTTCCTTTTTTTTTAAGGCTGAATAATACCCCCAGTATATGAGTTTACCACATTTTCTTTATCTATTCATCTGTTGATGGACATTTAGGTTGTTTCCACCTCTTAGCTATTGTGACTAATGCTACAGTCAACATGGGAGGGCAGATATCACTTTGAGATCCTGATTCCAGTTCTTTCAGATATATACCCAGGATTGCTACATCACCTGGTAGTTATATTTTTTTTAATTTTTTGAGGAACCTCCATACTGTTTTCCATAGTGGTGGCCCCATTTTACATTCCCACTAATTGTATACATTCCGTTTTAATAGCAAAGTTGTTTTTTGTCTGAGCTGCCATTTTGTCTATAGAACTTATATAAATTTTTTTTTTTAACGTTTATTTTTGAGACAGAGAGAGACAGAGCATGAACGGGGGAGGGTCAGAGAGAGGGAGACACAGAATCTGAAACAGGCTCCAGGCTCTGAGCTGTCAGCACAGAGCCCAACGCGGGGCTTGAACTCACTGACCATGAGATCATGACCTGAGCCGAAGTCGGCCGCTTAACCGACTGAGCCACCCAGGCGCCCCTATAGAACTTATATAAAGTTCAGTCCTTTCACAAGGACCACTAAACAAGTTGACAATTCACATGGCAGCACATGCTACAGGTGAAATTCGTATTCTCAGGGAACTTTTATGTTGGAAAAAGATGGACAAATTGATTTTTGAATATTTCCCTAGAGCACAATATGGGGGAAAGACAGCAGATCAGATCAGCTTGTAGAAGTTAAATTCTTGCTTTAGAAAAAGCACAATTTGGAAAGTCCTGGTCCAACTTTCCTGTTTCCATACCTCCCTTCTTCCCAACCTTCAACTTTTGATATTGTTTTTTTTTTTTTAATGTTTATTTATTTTTGAGACAGAGAGAGACAGAGCATGAATGGGGGAAGGGCAGAGAGAGGGGGAGACACAGAATCGGAAGCAGGCTCCAGGCTCTGAGCCATCAGCCCAGAGCCTGACGCGGGGCTCGAACTCACAAACCGTGAGATCGTGACCTGAGCTGAAGTCTGACACTCAACCAACTGAGCCACCCAGGCGCCCCTCAACTTTTGATATTCTTCAACGTGTACTCTGTGGTCCAACAACCATTTGTGTTTCCCCAAACACCCCATGCTGATCTATGATTCTATGCCTTTCTTTACTCTGTTAACTGTGCCCAGAACAAGTTTTCCACACACCACACAACCTATATTCCCTTGTCCACCTGGAAAACTTCCAGAAAACTCAAGATGAGTCTGGAACTTTCCAGACCCTCTGCTACTCCCATTGCAGTCATGCCTCCCTCTATACTACTTCTAAGCCTTGCATATATTGTGTAGAGCTAATTATGATGTCCTATAATTATTTGTTACACATTTGTCCACTCTGCTGGACTGTGGGTTCTACGAGCACAGATGCAGAATTTACTTATTTTTATATACCCCTAGTGTATAGTGTAAGTGCCTGACCTAAGCTTTTTGAGTGCTGAGGCATCCATTTCAAAGATATTCATTTCAAAGAAACTTACTGCCAGCTATACCACACAGCTAGTAGCAAATCAACTAGGTAAAGGAACAGGCTACCTCCACACATGAATTCCCCTTTTAGAATGCCCTGGAGAAACCTAGGTAACTGACCACTTGACTGACCTGGTTTCTCCCTCCCCACTCCCTTAATTCCTACTCTTATGTTTCCAATTCTCCAATAAAGAATGAACCTGCTAAACCCTAGACACCCCCACTCAGACAGCTAATAAAGGCAGAGCCTCAGGTCTACATGTTCTCTCTCTATCCATGACCATGCTTGTGTGGTGCTTGGGCATGCCATGTACCCTCCAGAACCTGTGAATAATAAATCTTGTTCTGCAAAATTCCCTGAAGGTTGTTGCTGACGTGTGTCCTGCAATCATATAATAAGAACCATAAGGGCTGCTCCAGCCACAACATTGGCAAAATGGGGCTTGTCACAAGTGATACAGGCCCAAGTGAGTGCCCCCAGTCGTTCCCAGCCAATAGCATCGCTATTGATAGGCTGAGACCAATACAACATCTTCACACAGTGCCAGATCACAATGATGTTTAACACATGACAGTAGATTAAAGCAAACTGAAATGACTGCAAAACAACTGAGAATGTGTAAACCTGTGACTTTCAAGACTTAAGATCCTTATAGCTTCCTTCTCATTTCTTTGGTTCCAGTGTTTGTCTCCTACGTACACCTATGTATATTCTGGAGAGCTTCCCTCTGAGTATGTTGTCCTTGCAAGTAGTCCTTCCTTTCCAGTTCTGTTCTTTCATTCAACAAGCATTGACTCAGCACCTACTGTGTGCCAGACCCTGTGCTAGAGCTACAGATAGAAAGACTGATGAGCCAAAGAACTGACAATATAGCAAAGTTTCTAAGACATGTTCAGAAAAGAAAAAAATCTTGAAACACAGTACAAAGGGGTCATCACCATGTAAGAAAAACAACAACATTCCTTAAGAGGTCAGAGAAGAGAAAAAGCATTCAGAGTGAAGCATCAGGGAACACTCTCCAGAGGAAAGGATGTTTGAGCAAGACCATGATGGGAAGGTTTCAAAAGCATATATACATTTTCCAAATTCCCCCCTTAAGGGGCACCTGGGTCCGGTGGCTCAGTCAGTTAGGCATTAGCCGAAGCCAACTTCTGCTCAGGTCATGATCTCACAGCTCCTGAGTTCGAGCCCCACATCAGGCTCTGTGCTGACAGCTCAGAGCCTGGAGCCTGCTTCAGATCTGTGTCTCCCTCTCTCTCTGTCCCTCCCCTGCTCACACTCTGTTTCTCTCTCTCACTCAAAAATAAATAAACATTAAAAAAAATTTAATGTCTTTGTAAATAAATAAATAAATAAATAAATAAATAAATAAATCCATCCTCCCCTTAAAACAAGATATTTGCCAGCCATTCTTTACAAGTAAAATTGCCCTTACTTCAAGGAGTTTTTCACCACAGTATTGTTAACTTTTTCTCCCCATGTCTTCATCATCTATCTTGAAGTCTTGGAAGACGTTTTCTGCCAACTTTGACAGATCTGTGTAAACAAGCTATGAGGACCCTGAGAACAAAGAAATACCATTATTGTGCTGCTATTATTATTGTTGTTGTGATTAATGATCTTATAATAACACTGCCAGAGAACATAGTCAGAATGAACTAAACCTAGAAACAAATGTTTAGGAAAAAACAAAAAAGGTTTGTTTGTTTTTTATCACATTCAAGGAAGGTACAGGAACAATGGAGGCTCAAGCCTGCTGAATGGGAGAGACGGTGTCATCGGATAGTAAGAAACATGAAAACTCTGTGGTTATGGTGATGTTTATATCTTCTGTATTTAAAAAAGGGGGGAGATCATTAATAAAGTAAGTTTCTATGCTGAGTGACTGAAGTCTCCATGCTCCAATGAACTTCATGAGGAAACCAAGAGAACACTTGAGTGAATGCTACTGGGATTTCTGAGAAAACAGAGTGGAGCCAAATCACCAGAAATTTGGTAAATGTTGTGTTTTTCATAAACTGAGCATTAGAAGGCTTAGCCAAAGCCATGTCCACCAAGCACAATTCAGATCTACTTTAGTGTGCCCTATCAGGAAGGTATGTTGAATGAGAGTCTTCTAGAAAAGAACTCATTGTAAGGGAAGAAGGAGTTGGGCTGACCAGCTTGGCCCAGTCAAAATGATCTGATTACTGGAGGGAATGAATAAATGTCAGGCGTGAACGTGTCACTTAGACTTGGCAGAAAACGGGCAATCTCATATATTTGTGGAGCGTGAATAGGTACCACTACCAGTTTGGACTCTATCTTCCCTATGGAAGAAGAAGCAGGGTGCAAGGAAAAAGTACGACTGCAAGATAGCTCTGTGTTTTGTTTTGTTGTTATAAATCCACTTTCTGAGCTTGAACTCCATGCCAGTCCAAAGATAGGAATTAGAATTCTGAATGCTGGAGGGAATTAAGAAGGGCTAGTTGTGGGGCACCTGAGTGGCTCAGTTGGTTAAGCGTCCGACTTCAGTTCAGGTCATGATCTCACAGCTCCCAAGTTCAAGCCCCGCATCGGGCTCTGTGCTGACAGCTCAGAGCCTGGAGCCTGCTGCGGAATCTGTGTCTCCCTCTCTCTCTGCCCCTCCTCCACTTGCATCTGTGTCTCTATCTCACAAATAAACATTAAAAGAAAAAGAAGAAGGGCTAGTTGTTCTAGCTTCTATATTTGTAAAGAAAGGCAAAAATAATCTGGTGGAATTAATCTGTTTCTTATGCTTGTTCTAGATGTGTTTATTTTTCATCATTTCCCTTCTGATAGAATGCCCCAACTCTACATTTGTAGTTTCTCTCAAAAGCCCAGCACTGAGCAGACATCTTGCTAACTGTTTCAGCCTGCTGTGCTGAGGGGCATGAGCAACTGAGTTGTAGAAGGAGTTGTTTTGCTCCTTTTTGGAAACCAGGACCATTTAGAAGTCTGTTCTCCCTCCTTCCCTTGTCCTAGAGAGAACAGAAACTCTGTCATGCTCAACAGCTCTAAGTGGGACTGATGTTTCTCAGATACACCTTAATGTTATGTGTGTTGTGTTTCTTTAAATCCAATACCTTTAAGTGAATACAGAGAGAAGGTGCTAGCATCTGAGCTTTGCCTATGGGATTAGACTTAATGATCTTTGAGATTCTTTCCAGTTCTGCAGTTTGTTTATCTTGGGAGTCGTATAACCTCCAATGAGATATAGAGTCATCGCAGAAGGGATTCAAAAGAACGAAGAGCAAGAGCGTGGGCCTCATCAGTAAGTAATGCGCAAGCAAATGGCTGAGCTTTTTTTGAATTTCTTAGAATGAATGAAAAGTCTTTAAATTATGCCTACCCTTTGACATGGCAAATTTCCACAAATTTCCACAAATTGTGCAAAAATCCACAAATTGACTTCCACAAATATGTTCTATGGAAATATTTAAGAGTCGTGGAGTGTTTCCCAGAAGCACCAAGCAATTCTCCGAGTCTCAGCAAATACTAACCAGATAACCTACAAATTGAATTTTGACACTACCTACCTGGAGTCAGCATCAGATTTCACAGCTTAAAGGGTTTAGTCCCACAAGACTGTCCCCACCCCCACTTCAGATGCCAATCAGGAGTCCAGGTTTTTACCTCTGTTTCTGACTGACTGGCTATAAATCAGGGATCCCCATGCCCCACACCTCTGATTCGATTAATTTGCCAAAGCAGCTCACGCAACTCAGGAAAAAGTTTATTTATTAGATTACCAGTTTGTTACAAAAGATATTATAAAGGATACAGGTGAAGAGCCAAATGAAAAGGTACATAGGGGCAAAGTCCCAAAGGGTCTGGAGTACAGGAGTCTCTATTCCTCTGGAACTAGGGTGTTCTACCCCCGGCACATGAATCCACTCACTAACCCAAATGTTCATTAAATACCATTGTTCAAGAGTTTTATAGAGTTTCATCTGGAGCCCCACCCCCCACCTTACCCTTTCCGGGGGTTAATGGGCAGGACTAAAAATTCCAATCTTCTCATCACTTTGTCTTCCTCAGGACCAGCCCCATCATAAAGCTATGTAGGATCCCCACCCTATGTCACTTAATTAGCATACACTCAGATACACCCTGAAGGACTCCTTATGAATGATGAAACATACTCCGGTCACTCAGGAAAGTGTAAGGGTTTTAGGAGTCCCATGCCAGAAACCAGGGACAAAGACCAAATATATTCCTTATTATGCCACAAATATATTCAAAGAGTTTAGCAGTGAAATGTTTATATGATGTTTTTTAAAATAACTTTTAAAAGCAAAATAATATTTAAATGCCTAACAGTGTGCGGGGGGGGGGGGGGGGTTCTCTAAACTGTGGCACATGTGCACGCTAGAACACCACACAGTCACCAAAAACTAAGTACTATCATATAGTTATCAAAGTCAAAGAGAAGATTATAACAACAGTATGACAGTATGATCCTATGTTTGCAGCAGACCACATACCTACTGGAAAAATTCTTGATGGAATTATACCAAAGAATAAATAATTATACACTATTACCTCTGATGATGGAGTAAAATATGACTTCCATTTTCATCTCTTTATACTCCTTTTCTAAATTTCTACAGTGAGAAAAAATTTGTATTGCAAAGAAAAGTTTAAAGGACCTAAGTATGTACTAATACATGTATTAATTTTTGTGTTAATTTTTGTGTTACCAAATGCCCTTTATTCACCAATCCTTGTGGATACCTAAATTTCTCTCTAAAATTCTTCATTGATTGCTTTCCTAGTAATATATAAGCAAAAGGAGCCTAGTGCAGCAATTTAAAATCAACAAAAAGTTGAAAAACTTATTTAAAGTCACATAATGAATTCAAAACAGCCAGCCAGGACTTGTAACCTCAGATTCTTAAAGCTGAACTCAAAAAAATAGATGCTGTTTTATTAGTCCTGACTTCTGGTCATTGTTAATTGGGGGCTGAAAAGTACCTTGGTGTAGTAGTTTAAAGGAAACATTGGCCACAATGCTCTGCAGCTGCTCCCATCAAGGAGAATAGTCTATTTCCCCACCCTCCAATCTGGGCTGGTGTGTGACTCGATCATGCCAGTTCTGTCCCTAGGCCTCCAAAGACCTTGCAGTTTCCACTCTTTTAGAACCTTTGACCACCGCATGAGTCAGCCTGGGCTAGCCTGCTGGAGAATGCGTGAACCCGTGAAGAAAGGCTCCAGTCATCCCATCGTCCAGGCGTGGCCATCATAAACCAATTGGCCCCAGCTGCCCTACCAGCTGACCGCAGACACATGAGCAAGCCCAGCTCAGGTCAGCAAAGCCCAGTCCCAACCATTAAAACCACCCAGAGGAGTTCAGTCCCAAATGCCAACCCACCGAACTGTGAGTTAAATAAATGTTTGTCGTTTTAAGCCACAAGGCTTTGGGGTGGTTTGTCATGCAGCAAAAGCTAACTGCTACATCTTGGCTCATTTACTCCTCGTTCTTCAAATGAGGAAACCAAGGAGGTGAACAAAGTACCCCGCTTAGAATCACACTGTAAATCACAAACCGGGAGAAGGACCCCATTCTCTTGGCTGCCATACCTGTGTCCAAGCCACTGAGTGCTTCAGAGAGGAAAGGGTCAACAGAGTTCACATACACAGACAGAATTAAAATCTTGGCAAGACAAATACGGCAAATGGGCTTCAGGTCACCGTGGGCTCCGTGTCGTCTTGCCAGCTCAACAGTTTGGCTGCAGGAGAAAGGCAAAATTACCATGTTGTGCTCTTCCCTGCTGTCATCTCAGTCAATCCCAGACACTCATAGACCACCTGGGAACTATGCCCTCAGAGACCTCAGAAGTGTCCACTCTCTTCTCTTCCCTTCTTTTCTTTTCCCTCCCTCCCTCCTCCTCCTCCTCCTCCTCCTCCTCCTCCTCCTCCTCTTCCTTCCCTATTTCTTCTTCAATCTCTCTCTCAGAGAGCTAAAGAAGCGTGTCTGACCAACATACCCCCATGTCTTCCCCTGACCTCACCCACCTCCTACATGCCCAGAAGGGGGTCACGATGACAGAAAAACTCATCATAATCACAACCTAACCCAAGCTTAAGCATTGCCCTACAACTAATCATAAGAGGCTGCACTTCAAAGTGTTTGGCCCCAGACATTAGCCAATTAATTAAGCCTTGCAGGCACCTCATATGTGAATTAGGCCTCATTATTCACCAGTTACAAACCAGGAAAACAAAACCAGAGTGAGTAGCGGCTATACCCAAGGTCTTGGAGGCTGGAGGAGAAGCCTGGTGCTCCTGGCCCCGTGGCAGAGGCTGGGCACAGACCACTAAGCCACAGCACTCCCCCTGGTGTGGGCCCAGAGGCCGGTGCCAAGGGGCGGCTCAAACTTTTCCTTTTCCATTAGCCACAGGTGTGTTTTACCACAGCCTAACTAGCAGCTACTATTTATTCTCTGGGATTTTCTAAAAATGTGCTTTTGCAGACCTTCAAGCCAAAGCCATTCCCAGCATCCCTCTTTATTAAATTGAGCCACAGAAATGTATTGAAAATCATGAGCATTTTGAAACATACTGAGTCCTTTATGGCTGAAATAATCTAATAGACAAGCTGTTGTTAATTTACAACCTTAATTTTCAGACACACTTCTTGAGTCAAAAGTACTTCCTGCTCTGTAATTCCTGTAGGGATACAGGTGGCCTAGCACTAAGTACACATCTACTGTACATTAAAATGTATTTCTTACTTAACTTAAACATTTCTGAAATCTCAAGTTTATGTCTAGACTATTTTAATCAGCTAAATGTCATAATAAGCCATATGTTGGTCTTGATCGGTTACATATACCAGCCCTACTCATAAAGTATCAAAAGGTGTTTTTAAAGAGAAGTCTGTGTTTGTTTTACCAAGAAAATGGTGCTTTCAGTCTATCATATCAGGCATGTTGGCAGGCATGTTGGCAGGCAGAAAAGGACCTTACGTAACTGCTAGAAAAAAAGGGAGTTTTCTCCCTCTTTTCCCTCCATGTACTATTCCATCAATAGCATTTTGAAACTTCAGAGTTTTGAAGCAATAAGCTTGCATTGATCTAAAATGTCACTTGACCACTATCCACAAAATATCAACACTTAGAGAAAGCAGGTTGGTGTCAAGCAGGTATTTTTGTTGCTGCTGTTCTCATTTTTACAGGGGTTCTCCCCTGTCAGTTCATTCCCATCTGAGTTGGCCTGTACCTCTCAACCCCAAAAAAGCCATCAAGCCACCCACCCAAATATAGGGATGGGGGAAAGTAATAGCATTGCTGACTAAATAGATATCCAAAGAGTTGTTGAGCACCTGTCATGGCTCAGGTGTTGTGTTACAGCCACAGTGATGAACATGAGAATCCTGGTGCCTGCGTTCATGGAGCCTGCAGTTTTATTGGGGGAAAGATATGAAACAAATAACTCCACAAATAATCATAGAAATACATTTTCATAAGTGCTCTGGAGAGGAAGTACCTGATACTATAGAAGTTCATTCCAAGGACAAAACTGGCATTCAAGGACAAGGAAGGTTCACCCAAGCAGTAATGTTAACCATTGACCTTAGGGATTGGTAGGAATTGATCAGATAGAAGGTGGGTGTGCAGCTCGTCAAATGAGAATTACATAGGAAGGGAGGGAGGGAGAAAGAGAAGGCGAGAAGAAGAAGGTAAGAGGAGGCAAGGGGATGAGGCGAGAAAGGATAGGGAGGAGAAGAGAAAGGAAGGGAAAGAAAAGGGAGATAATTAATTTGAAAACTGTTACCTTCATACTTTTATGACAAGTGAGGAAGCTTCAGAAAGTATCTCAAGTAACTTTGTTTTCAATTCCAAAGAAAAAGCACTCATTAATCAAATTGGAAAATAAAAGCTTTCTTATCAGCCTAAAAAGGATTCTTAACTTTGGAGAGAAACACACACACAGACACACACACAGACACACACACAATGATACTTAAAGGGAAACAAGCAAATTAGGTTTTAATGTTGGCACTTGATAAAATTTTATGAACTGTAGATTATGAATAAGAGTTCTTGCATGTAGACTATTCTGGAGATGAAAACAGCCATAAAGCTTGTTCTTACCAAGCCTGGACAGAGTTTGTTTCCCATGATACCACGCAACCACATAATTAATTGCTCTTGGTTCACATAATCAGATGAGTAGGAAATACCTTTTTTATGATAATACTTAAAAATGATGATGTTTTCTCTGGGCATCTCAGTGTATTTTCTGGAATAAGCAATTGGAATGAGCAACTGTTGAGGGGGAAAGAACGTGGAAATTCCATTTGTGCCTCTCCCTTGAGTCTGGAAACTGCATTATGCTCTGCGAGTACTGAATCAGGATCTACACTCTTGAGCCTCTCCAGGCTCTGGGTTAGTCTGGGTGCTGTTCATCAACTATTCCTGGTTCTTCTTCTAGAAAGATTGTATGATTATACTCCCCCACCTTGAAATGAGGCTTGGCCATATGACTTACTTTATCCAATGAAATATTAACAGAAGTGATGCAAGTCACTTTCAGGTGGACACTCTTCACCCCTTTGTCTTCACCTACTACAGCAATCTTGTAAGTACTTATCAAGAAGGAGCTCTGTCATTCTGAAGTTCCGAGTGATTATCGAGCACCGTGCTGGCCTTCACTGCACATGTAACATGAAAAATACAACATATTCCATTGAGCTACTGAGATTGAGGGGTGGTTTGTAACTTCATATACCCTCCCTCACCCATCCTAGGTCCATAAGGATTGATGTTAGGATCCCTTTTTTCATATATGCCTTGCTACCCTCTCTTGTACTGCTCTCTCAGTCAAAATGATCAGTCTACCTCCTATATAAATGCATTTGGAAATTAAGGAAGTGCCAAACGTATAATCATTGCAACTCAAAAATTGGGGCTTCCAAACTAGCTCCTAGAATATGGTCAACCCATGGTGACTGTCATATCCTCTGCTCTGGACCTTTGCCAGAGAAGAGTACAGACTGTGTTCCCTCCACCTGAAGCTATAGACAGGAGTGATTAAAAGTACACATTCTAGAAACAATCTGTGTGGGCTCAATTCCTGGTCCTGCCATTTATCTTCTTTAACCTGGAGTATATAATTTATCCTCTCTCTGCCTCAACTTCCTCCTTTGTAAAATGAGAGTTCTTCATAGTGCTTGTGTCTTCATTAAGTTTATTGAAGGAATCAAAGGAGATGGTGCAGATAAACCAGGAACAGTGCCTAGTAAGTGCTGAATAGCTTTGGGTATTTTCACACTAAGAGGTAGGGCAGGGCTATGAACCCACACCTTAGCACCATTTCATGCTATCCATTTTACACTCAACCATATATACCTCTTAACTGGTAAAGAGCAAGACTACATAGAACAGTTGGACAATTTTAAATGTTTTTTAAATACCAGCCAGTGTTAAAAGCTATTCCTTAAAAAGGAAAGCAATAATAATAGTAATAACTTCACCACTGTCACAGCAAAATGACTCGCCTGTGCCTTCTCATCTTTGCCACCACAGCATATCACATAGACCATTATGTGGTTCACGTACTCTTTTTCGCAGCCACTGTAAGGTGCTCATGCATTCTTGAACTCATTAGAGTGCCCGAAAGCCAAGTTGCTTCCCAAATCTTCCCCAATTGCTTTCACCAGAATTTCTAGAATAATCTCACTCTGCTACAACTATGACCACATCCTCCACCTCCAACACACTCCTGCCTTCTAAGTGAGTTGTGTTTATACACAAGGCCAGCGGTATTGGGTGCCGCCTGAGGACAGACTGCACTGGGAGAAGGGAAGAAAGCAAGAAGAACCAGAAGCCAAGTGTGAGCATGTAGCCAGGAAGTTAAGAAAGGCAGACACTCTCTGATCAGGTCTCTGAAAGAACTACCTGGGTAAAGAGAAGGCACTGTGATCCCCTTTCCAATTATTTGAGACTGAAATAAAGATTTTTATTGTTAGTCAGCATTAGATATCAAATGTGTTATTTTTTCTGGATGCAACACCATGCTTGGACTGCTCACACAGAAAACACCTACTATATAGGAGCTAGGCATACATTGAGGCTTCTGCAAACCTCTCTCTCTAGGTGCCCCTTTGGTGTTTTCCTTTCATCCTGACACCCCATAAATTTTTTAAAGACCTCTCATTTCTAATATACCTTTGTACCTTAGTCTACTCAGGCTGTTTAACAAAGCACCAGAGACTGGGGTGGGGCTTAAATAACATTCATTTTCTCATAGTTCTGGAGGCTAAAAGTCCAAGATCAAGGTGCCCACCAATTGGTTCCTAGTGAGAGATCTCTTCCTGGCTTATAGACATCCACCTTCTCACTGTGTCCTCACATGGCAATGAGAGTGATATCTCTTTCTCCTCTATCTTCCTCGTCTTATAAGGCCACTAATCCCACCATGAGGATCCTACCCTCATGATCTCATTTAACCCTAATTATTTCTCAAAGGCCCCATCTCCAAATGCCATCATATTTGGGGTTAGGGCTTCAACATGTGACACGAAAATTCAGTTTATAACCTCTATGAGGACAGATAGCCTAAATTGTGAGCTAACTCTAACTTTCAAGATTTGGGAAGTCCATTTTGTTCTACTCAATTTATTTTACTTTTAATTCTTCAGGAAGTACATACTAATTATGCAAAAGACACCATGCTAGAAACCGAAGGGAAATACTAAGAAGACACAATCTTTGCCCTCCAAGGGCTTCATGGTCCAGTTGAAAATAGAAAAGTTGCAGTGCCTGGGTGGCTCAGTTGGTTAAGCGTCCTACTCTTGGTTTCAGCTCAAGTCATGATCTCACAGTTTGTGAGATCGAGTACTTAGTTGGGCTCTGTTCTGAAAGCACAGACCCTGCTTGAGATTCTCTCTCTCCCTCTCTCTTTGCTCCTCCCTCCACCCCTCTCTCAAAATATAAGTACATAAACATTTAAAAAAAAAGAAAATAGAGAAACGTGCAGGATAAACATGAAAAATACCAAAATATATTTTTAATTAAAAGGAAGTCTATTTCAGTAACAAAATTGTGAAATAAAAGAGTGCTAGGGGAGAGTCAGGGGAGGCAGAATAATATGATGGGTGAGAACTCAGATTCTAAAATCAGATGGAAATGGATTCACATCTTGACTCTGCCATCTCCCTGTTATAATGATCTTGAGAAAATTAAATAGCCACTCAAACCTTATTCCTCTATCTGTAAAGTGGTGCTGATAACATTACCTACCTCATAGGCTTGCTATGGTAATGCCTGCAAAATTCTTAGCCCAGTGACTAGCCTGGAGTAATCACTCAATAACCATTGATTTAAAAAGAAGTGTGGGTGGAAGAACCATTTCCACATGGGATCTAGAGAGAGAGAGAATACTTCCCAGAGGATGATAGAATTTTCTCTGAATGTGAAGTCCTGGGATTGCGGGGGGAATTCAGAGCTGTGAGAGGTAGAGGTAAGGGGCTGGGAAGCACATGAGTTTGGGGAAATGTAAGTAGACGTGTCTGGGTGGAATACAGGTATGGTTAGGGAGACATGGAAAGATAGACTAGAAAAGTAGGGTGAGCTTGGACACCAGGT
Organism: Panthera uncia; assembly: GCF_023721935.1. NCBI lineage: Eukaryota > Metazoa > Chordata > Mammalia > Carnivora > Felidae > Panthera > Panthera uncia. The sequence goes on along the minus strand of NC_064812.1, from coordinate 22,479,048 downwards.
GTCCTTAAAAGTCAGACCAAGAAGTTTGGGTTTTGTCCCACATTCTACCTTATCCAGTAAAATGGGGCACCTTGTCTTCAGTTCTTATAAAAAATGTTTTAACTCAAAGTACATTTTCCTAATAAACCCAGAGACAATCATGAAAAAAACATCTGTTTTTCCCTTCAGAGTGTTCAAGAGCAAATCCCAGTTTGATTTTATATTCAGAAGCTTGTTCAGCCCTAATGTAAAAAATACATAATGGGACTCAAGTGGTACATAAAACTATTTCAAAGAAATTTTAATTAAAAACAATGTTTAATGAAGCCCCTTCTTAACCCTAAAGACACCAAAGGTAAGTGAATTCTTAGGCTTTTTCCCACTTCCTTTTTCTAAGATACAGGCTTTTCTAAGACAGTAAATATGAATATCATGCTAATTTAATCTAATTGGTAAGGTCATTCAGAGTGGGTGAAACCTCTGAATTATTCAATATGTTTAAAGTTATCTTAATACTTTTCAGAACAATACAAATCATAGATTAACAAGGTGTTTGTCAGGTAGACATCTTAATGAACAGATAATCACTGGTAATTTTGCCTTAATGAGTTCTATGTAAATGTATTCTGTTAAAATGGGAACAAATGGGAAAAGTTCTTTTTCCCTTTAAATACAATCATACAACCAATTAGTCAGTATTAGGCACAAAAATGAATGAGAGAGACTCCCTGCCTTCTGGTAGCTCACTGTCTAATGTAGGCCAATGATGGCAATAAGCTTCAGGATGCTACAATAGAAGTAAAATCAGAGTCCTGTCAAAGCACCTAACGGACAGTCCCCTTGGTTCTTTGTATTATTGCTTTTTTAAATAAACCCAAATTTTAACAATGGCAGAGGGTGATGCTACCATTCCATCTCACAAAGATTTAATTCCACTCTCATCAACTCCAAACCAGTGGATTCCAAACACCTTACACTCCACACACATCAAACTCATCTTCTTCTCGAATTTTATCAGTAGACACACTGTGTTTGCTCCCAACTTATTTCTTTGCTCTTTTCTTACTTGAAACCTCAACTTTGAAATTTGGGGGGAAACTAAATGTCTGTTTACAGGTCATGAGGTTGACAGCTTCTTGATGATGAGGTTTGCAGCTTGAGTCCTCTTTAATTCTCTAGACCCTCCGACAAGTTAATAGAAAGTGAGAAAGAAAGGAAATGAGTGAGTGAATGAGTGAATGAATGAGTGAATATGTGAATGAGTGTTTGAGTAAGTGAATGCTTTAGGGAAAAAGGGCTTTGTCCAGAGAAGAGTCATTTAGTTGAGGAAATGTCATATAATAAGAATCATAACCATAAGAGATAATCATCGAGTGCTCACCATGTGTTATGTTTTATTCTGAGCCCTGTGTGTTTGCTCATTTAATCTTCATTATACAAACGATTGTCTTTATTTTACAAATAAGAAAAATGGGCACAGAGAGGTTACATAACATCAGGAGCTGGACCATATGTGAGAGTTCTTCACTTGGGTACATGACCCCATAGGGGTTTTAGGGAAACTGCACCTAAATTTGTATGTTAATTTTTATATATTTTTCTGAGAATGATCATACTTTATTTTGTATATTTTTCTGAAGAGAAGAATAATATTTTATTTTGTGTATTTTTTCAGGGGAGAAGGATCATACTGTGACATGCCCTCTCCCAAAATGTTAAGATACTTTACACATTTCAGTCTCAACTTAGATATTAATGTTTGAGGAAAGAAGTAGTCACTGCACTAAATTAATTATAAATCTAGCACTGATATTTTTTATTATTTATTTGTTTATGTATTTTAGCATTAATATTTTAAAATAAGGATTTCTTATACTCCAACTCAATTTCCTCCAGGTTTTCTCTTAAAATAAATGAACGAGCAAAAAGATCCTTAGAGAAACGAATTCCACCAAACTTCCCTAAATGTCCCATCTGACATTTCCATAAGAGAGAAGAACCAATAACAAAATCAGGAAAGCTCGACAGTGACCATCTGTTTGCCATCCCGGCAGCATTTTCTCAGGTGTCCTTCAAGTCTTGGACACCCACCTGCCTGGAAACTGTCTCCCTCCTTGCTGCCCTAGCTCTCCTTCTGTCTCTGATTGTTCCTCTGTCTCCTTTGCTGGCTTCTCTTTGAACGGTGGGGAGTCCCCACATCTCATCCTTTCACCCTCTGCTGGCTCTTTTCTCATATTTTGTCAGAGCTCTCATCCAGGCTCATCACTTCGTCACAAACCTGTCACCAAAAAATTCCCCAATCTTTCAAGGTCACTCATGACCTTTAACTAAAGGTTGGTTACACACTTTCAACTGCACCCCAGACATTTCCAATGGACATCCTAGCCCCATCTCAAATTCAACATATCTGAAACGGAACTCAGCATCTCCCCCATTAGACAAACTCACTTTATTGTCTTCTGGTTTGAAATCGTTTGTGTTTAAAATCAAGAAGATACTCAGTGGTTTTTCTCTCTCATTTCCCTATATCCAAGATCTATTTTTTACATTTGCCTCATCTGCTCCTTCTTTTCAATTCCTCCCACATCCATCCTAGCCCAGAACTTCCTCATGGCTTCTTCTTCCCAAATAGCTCTAGTCCCTTGGATTTGCAGGTCATTTTCTCCTTGCTAGTATGCCCTATGCATCCTTTGGGACTCAAGTCCCATCTCTTCTATAAAGCTTTCTCTAAGAACTCTGCAATGCCACTTTCCTCCATGAAGTGGACAAATTACTTATTTGACACTATAAAAACTCAACAGAGTTTAGAAAATAATGGGATAACTTCGTATGACCCCTTATTTCACATATGGGGAAACTGAACTAAAAAAAAAATGTTCAGTGACTTGCCCAAGGTCATACCAATACCACTGATCTATCACAGAGAAGTTCTGGAACCAAGTACTCTACTCCCAGCTCAGGTTACAGTCTCCAAAACCAGGCTCTCAGCTACTTGGAGGGTGAAAGTATGCCTTTTACTTCTTTGCAGCCTCCTAAATGTCCAGCACAGAATTCCGTGCATAGTAAATGCTCAATTAATGAAAATAATGTGGAAGGAGAGAGAGAGAGAAAGAGCGAGATTAAAAATGGGAGAGAGGATGAGAGAGAACAAAGACTGTCCAGCTAACCTGCAAAGTTAAGAAATCCACACAGATCCCCGGCTGCCTGAGCAGCCAGGACCCACTGCCCACACTAGCACTACCCTAAGAAGAGGAAAGCCAGCATCTGGATCACACCTGGAGACCACAGGAACACCATGTTCCAGCCACTAAGTTGCTGCCTGCCTTGACCCAGCACTGAGAGACTTTCCCAAACCTCTAGCTTGCTATGTGGTTGGTGACTCAAAACTGTTCCTGTTGTCCGAGGTATCATTTGTAAAGTGCTTTCTTGGAAGAGAAAATGTTTGGGACAGCTGGAAGGGGAGCTCCCTGTGCTAGAGCCACAAGGAGACTTGTTGTGTGCTGTGTGAGAACACAGGCTTCTTATTCTCCTCCCTCTTCCCCTGGGCTGTGTTTATTTAAAGTTCCCACCACCACCGTGGGGGTGCATGCCCAGGACTTCAGGCTAGGCCCTTGGAACCACCAGGGAGCAGGCCCGGTACTTAGTTGCAGGGACCGCAGTAGTCATGAGCCCGGGCCTCAGGGCCCAGGAATCAGGGAGTGTGGCCAGGACAGTGGGAGGCGTTGGGAAAGAGTTGTTACTGTGTCTTTGGCAATCCTGTAATTATTGTTTGTTCTTATGATTTCTGTCTCTATTGCCATTTCTCTTGGTAAATCTGTTCCCACTTGTGTCTTCTACCCAAAGACCTTAAAAAAAAATAGATTAGATAGCTGGGTTGACTCCTCAAAGAAGCTTAGGAACTTTGAGGGGTTTGTTTTCCAGCAGTAGCTCTGGAGAGGGCTGAAAAGAAGACAGATGCCTCTAGGGAAGGCTTGCATTCATCAGCAAGACAAAGACAACAGGTGGGCTGTCCCACCCTACCTTCTGCTCCTTTCGCTCAGCTAGTAGCACCCAGTGGATTTACTAGCACAGATATCCTACAGACAAAGAGATATCCAAATGCACTTGGAATCCTCCCCCCGCTACCTTCTACACACTAACTTCTGCTCAATCAAAAAATGAGGAGGAGGATAGAATGGGGCCCAGAGCCTTATTCCTCCCAGCAAAAGGGCCCAAGCATTCTACCGCAAACATCCTAGGCCAAAGGGTAAACCAACAAAGATGTCCGTGACTTACAAGAAGAAGCCAGACTATTCTTTCCCTGTCAGAGTCTTATGCATATACACAAATCACAGCGTAAATTTATCAAATCCTCACCTGGGTTCCGTCTTGGGGCACCTTTGTTTGCCAGCGGCAAACATTATTGAGGCTGGGTTTTACTTTAATCTTTCCTTTTTTCTGTTCCCCCAGAGAATCTCCAAAGGCAAGCAGGATTAAAGCTTTTTAAGAGTTAGGAAAATTGCCTTAATAATGACCATAGTGTGCTTTAAGAGTAGGAAGAGAGAAAGAAGCATGGTTAGATCTACAAAGATGATATGATTCCACAGCGGTGAGCAGATATTCAGTTACATCCATGTTCTGCCTCAGCTCTTCCTCGCCAATTTAAAGCAAAATTCTATTTTTCAGTTCTTACCCTACCAGTGGCTGGTGAGACATTGGGTATTTATAAAAAGAGGAGGACTCTCATTAAAGATAATTACTAGGTATTTGCAAATTTAGCACCAATTTTATTTTTCCTATTGAGACTTAATATAATGAATATATCCTTACAAATAGCTTTTTTTTTTTTTTTAAGCTGAGTTCTTTCCTTGAAAAAAAGTCCTAGGGTCAATATTTCTGGGTCAAGGAGTAGGAATGTTTTTATGGTTCCTGATACATATATGTAGAGAGAGGTCTCCTTACACTGCTTTCTGAAAGAGTTGTACCGAAGAACAATACCACCAACCCCATCTGAGCTTATTCATTTTTCTAGCAGGTCACCAGCACTGGCCGTTACCAGTTGATATTAAATGGTATCTCAGTTGCAAGGTATTATTTTATAGCCTTGTCTAATATCTAATGGAAACAGATTCCCCACCTTACCCGATCTTCTTGCTCAAAGCTGTCTCTGGTTGTATGTACCATTATTTTTCCAGATTAGTTTTTGGGAAAAGTTTGGTAAATTCTAGGGCAAGAATCCTAGAATTATTTTTATTGGAAAGATAAATGAATTAACTTTAAAAATAAACATGAATTAACTTTAGATCCATGAATTAACTTTAAAAATAAACATATAGAAACATTTTGTGTTTCCATTCAAAAACAACATCCATTTATTCTGCTGATTTTTTTCCTACCGCTCCCCTTATCATGTTGACAGCTATAAGGCTGTAACTGAGAAAGTCAGTGCTCTCCAATACATGTGCTTCTCCTCTCCTTTCTGGACTTTTCCAGAAAGACTACACACCCCGTGTCCTTGCAGCTATGAACAGTGGAATATAGGAGAAAAGTGTGCCCCACAGGCTGACCTCTAACCCACTCACTTCCCTCCTCTCCCAGCCAGAGCAGAGGATTGGGGATGGACATCAGAAACCCTGGAAGTTGGCAGAAAAACTGACTAGAAGCCCAGTTCCCTAATCACCATGGAAAGGACCAACTTCCCAATACTCTGTTGGATCAAGATATGGAGGAAATAAAATTTTTATTGTGTCAACCCATCGAGATTTGGAGATTGTTTGGTACAGCAAGTAACTTACTCTGAGACAACTGAGAGACTTCCTACCTTCCAAGCTGAAGACTCAAATTTAATTAAAGACTGTATTAGCCAGGGTTCTCCTGAGAAACAAAACCAATAGGACATATACAAAGAGAATGAGATTTAAGGAATTGGTTCACACAACTGTGGGGCTGACAAAGCCAAAATCTGTAAGGCAGACAAGCAAGGTGGAAATTGAGGTAAAAGTTGATACTACAGTCTTGAGGCAGAACTTTTCCTTCTCAATCTTTGCTCCAAGGCTTTCAACTAATTGAATGAGGCCCATCCAATTAGAGAGTAATCTTTGTTTTACTCAAAGTCTATTGATTATAAATGTTAATCATATCTAAAAAGCACTTGCACAGCAATTTCTAGACTGGCTAAACAACCAGGCAAATAACTTCTTATTTGACTAAATAAGTAGATGTTATAACCAAGCTAAGTTGGCATAAGAAATTAGCCATTATAGGAACCAAAGCAGTAATATTTTCGAAAGAAAGAAAGAAAGAAAGAAAGAAAGAAAGAAAGAAAGAAAGAATTAAACAAAGAAAAGAAAGGAAAAGAAAAGCAAGGAAAAGAAAAGAAAAGAAAGAAATTAGAGGCATCACAGTGTAATAAAAACAATATGGAGTTTGCATGTAGGCAGACCTATTTGAGTCACAAGTTCTTATAACTGGCATGTCCTCCATGCTCTTGTCTGTAAAATAGGGATAATATAATACATGGCAAGTTTGTGGCAAAAATGAAAGGACACCAGGTACGTAAAGCTCACAGCACAATGCTGGTCACATGAGAGCAACGGTTTCCTTCCCCTCCATTCAAAGGGAAGTGGCACCCTGTCTTTCAACAGTTGCCTCAGGATAGCTGTGCTCCTTAGTCCTCCACGGCCCATTCTTCAGAGGTGATTCATTGGAATTTCCAACCACTTAGTACACTTAGTCCATTTTGGCTACTAAAGCTATTTCATTATAACATGGAGAATCACAACAATTCAAGAGCAGGAAATCTATTTCCAGGTACAAAAATTACCAGGGACAGTAAAATTAATGAGATCTTTAACTTGACCAGCTTACCAAAAATGTATGTAATTCATTTCAAAAGTCTACTCTGTTTTATCCACTTTCCACCTGAATTAGATTCCTAGGACCTCCATAACAAAGTACCATAGACTGGCTGGCTTAAATCACAGAAATTCATTTTCTCACAATTTTGGAAACTAGAAATCTGAGTCAAGGTTGGTTTCTTCTGAGGCCCCCAGCTTGTGGATGGTCATCTCTCCCTGTGTCTTCACATAGTCCCTATCTGTGTGTGGCTGTCCTCTGATATCTTCTCAGGAGAAGACCAGTTGTGGTCTCCTCATTTTAATTCAATGACAGTTTTTAAAGACCCTCTCAAAATATAGTCACATTCTGGGAGTCTAGGGGTTAAGACGTCAACATATAATTTGGGGGTATGTAATTCAGCCCATAACACCACCTAACTTACCCACTACCTCCCCACCAACCACCCTCAGTGATACACATAAACTACTCAGACTGTTCTTACCCCATTGCCACACACACACACACACACACACACACACACACACTGTGATCAATGTTCCACATCACAAAATCAGAGCACAGACTTTGGCCTTGGAACTGAGCCATCTAGGGATTGAATTAGTGACCTTGTTAGCAGGATTTGCTAACTACCCACAAATGGAAAGGTACCATATTGCAAAATAATCACAATGGGTCAGGGTATTTCTCCTAGCCCACTTATCTAGGGATGCCAACCATATTGCATTTTACTAGAAATAACCAATACCTAAATGAAATGGTCCAGAGTGCATGAACTATATCAATAATGAACATGCATTTTAGATGAAAGAATCATAAGCATTTAATTATCCCAAAAAGAAAAAGAAAAAGCATCCCAAGACTCTGTGAACAAAGAGACAGACACCACTCTGCATTTTGAACAGGTTTCTAAATCAAAAAGGGCAGTAAATCATGTTACTTATCATTTAAAAATAACTAGGTTTTAAGAAATGAAATTAGACAAGTGATTAATGCGTCAACTTCAGCCAGAGTTCCTTTGATAGTTGGAAGAAAATAAAAGCCAGCCAAGAAATAAACATTTCAAATTCAGGTGCTTTGCAATCTGTGCTCCAAATGTTTCCCCCAAGCTTGTGAAGAGGTGGCTTGCTCTGCATACACAGCAGCCAGATTGCTGGCTCAAGTCAATTATCTTCAAAATAAGAACATTGGCACAAAAGAGAAGCTATAGTTGAAATGGTCAAAAGTCCACTTGAGAGAAACAGTCTTGATAGGCAAAGGGCAGGGGCGGAGGCAATGCCACTGGCTACAGGAGAGGGGGTTGTCAAGGTGCTCTTGAGAGATGTTTGGGTTTTTTACCTATAAATTTCCATTTATATTGGGAATCTAAAGATGGGTAGAGTCTTCCATATTGAATTGAAAGATTCCCATGATAGAGTTAAAAAAAAAAACGTACGTAACAGGATATTGTGCTCGAGGAGAGACAGAGTTCATTGCAGGTTAGAGCACACACTCTAGGAACCCCGCTATTAAGTTCAAATCCCAGCTCTGCCCCTCACTAACCATGTGACCTTGGGCACTTTCACTCTGCATGCCTCAGTTTGTCCATCTACAAAGTGGAAATAATATAAACAGTACCTACCTCATTGGGCTGTTACAAGAATTGAGTTAACACATAGAGTACAAAGAATAGTGATTCTATAGAATTATATAGTAAGTGCTATAGAAGTATAAAATCTCATTATAGTATGGTTTTTTTTAACGTTGTAAAATAAGCTGAAAATAAAACTTATTTTAATAGTAATGTGTGTATTCCCAGGCCAGGGCAAGCATGAGACAATGACATAGAACAGAATTCATCTCAGGAACAAAATTTAAGGGACACCAAAAAATTCAGTAACTAACACAGATAATATTTCAATGTAATGTTTGAAAAATCAAAGTAATGCAAAAAAATCCATGATGAACAAAACACCAACATTTTAAATAAAGAAAAGATCAATATTGTTTGTTTGTTTGTTTTGCCTCAGACATCAGTATAGTTAGGCATGGGGTACATTCATTTATATTATGGTAAAGTATTTGAAAGGTTATACCCCAAACTTTGATTTGTGGAGTAAGAAATTATGTGGAATTTCATTTTTTAAATATTTTTGTATGTTTTTCTTTTTTCTTTTTTAATTTTATTTTAGAGAACAGGTGAGCACATGTGAATGGGGGAGAGGGGCAAAGGGAGGTAGGGAGAGGGAAAGAGAGACAGACAGAAAGAGAAAGACAGACAGACAGAGAGAGAGAATCTTAAGCAGGCTCCACACTCAGCACACAGCCCAATCCGAGACTCAATCCCATGACCCCAGGATCATGACCTGAGCAGAAATCAAGAGTCAGAAGCTCAACCAGCTAAGCCACCCAGGCACCTCAGATATTTTTGTGTATTTTTATTTTTCTACCATGAAAACATATATAATAAAATAAGTGACGATTTCCAAGGTTTCTTTCTTAATGAAACCTTGAAAGGAAAACACAGGATAAAGCTCAAGTACATCTAGGCAGTGGACTAATAAAAAGGAATGAGGCCACACAGCCCACAGAGAATCCTCTGGCAAACCATCTCCCTGCACTGCAGAATTTGCTACTTTGTTCTTTAAATCTACAAAAGGCAACAAGAAAGAAGAAATTGGGAATATAAGAAATAAGAGTAAAATTCACTTAACCTTTCTGGGCCTCATTTTCCCCCTGTGTAAAAGGAAGGAATTAGTGGAAACCCCTCCAGCAGCATTGCTTTACTATCGAACCAGTGTCTCCCCTGGTGACACTCCCCTGGAGTGAAGATTCTTCCATTGTCCTGTTTCCAAGGGAAACCCAGGCCTTGGACCTGCTGTCCTGCTCCGTCTCACCAATCCCCGAAGCCAGAGGGCCCTGCAGCACCCTTGTTGTAAACTGTTGGCAGAGGCGAGGCTGGACACATGCTTCCACATGCAAAGACCTGGTGATGGATCTTGGTTCCATCCATACCCCAGGTGCCAGAGTTTGAAATTCTTCCTGAACCTTCTGATTCTATTCCCTCATCAGTAAATGGGAAGTAATAATACTCATTTCACAGGGTAGCCATGAAGGTCAGATGAGAAAACATATGTATTCAATACATGGTGGGCCCTCAATAAAAGTAATTTCCTCTTTGCCTTTCCCCATGGGTCAAATCTGTTAAAATATTTCAATTCAAAGGCTCTTTGCTATTAGAAGGAAGTAGTGGCGTATCCATACCCAGAAGCAAGCGAGATTTCGAGATTCTGCTTTGGAGAACGGTTGTGTAAAAGATTTCCCTCCTGATCACATTTCTTTTGAACAAATGTTAAAATTCTTTGACATTTAATGAACACACTGATGATCTGAGAAGGTGACCCAGGAGCCTGCTTGTAACAGAAGGTGGGCAGTGATTAATAATTTGCTGTGCTTAATCCCTAAAGCAGATCAATAGAATTGAGATAGTCAAAAGTTGATAGTAATGTCTTTTTTTTTTTTTTCTTGTTGGACCATTTCCAGGGAAGAGAAGACACAATGCTTTCCTAATATAGGTTAACCTTCAAGAAAACTTTATAAATTGAAATAACACCAGAAAAATGGGATGGGACCATGGGTTATGAAACAGTATAGAAGTTCTTTTCAAAGACCATCAATATATCACAACATACTGAAAACAAAGTTAAGCATAAACCAGTAATCTCTCCACATATATAAGCGGTCCCTTTCCTCTCAATTTTCTTGTTCCTTTTTAAGAGTATATATTTTTTAATTTTAATAATATCTATGAAGTTCTTCAACAAAAATTAAAGGCAAAAATGTTGCATAATCAATCCCTCTATGTAGGTAGCCCTTGCTGAGGTTTGAACAATAAAATAAAGCAATGCTTCCACATGGTCAGAATATTAAACATAGAAAGATAGAAAAGTAAAACAGGTGTTTACCCTCAACCACACTCCAAGCTCATCTAGTTTTTTACCCCCAAAGTAAGTCTGCTTCAGAGTTTCTTGCAGAGCTTTACAGAAAAAATTGTCAATGCATATACCAGCCTTATGTAGCTTTCCAAATTACACATAAGACAATATACTATTCATAAGATTATCTATCTTTTCCACGTATGTTATGGGTGAATTATGTCCCCTAAAACTCCTATGTTGAAGCCCCAACTCCTAGTACCTCAGAATGTGACTGTATTTGGAGGGTCACCAGAGTGGTTCAGTCAGTTAAGTATCCGACTCCAATTCAGGTCATGATCTCACAGTTCGTGGGCTCAAGCCCCACATCGGGCTCTGTGCTGACAGCTCAGATCCTGGAACTTCCTTTGGATTCTCTCTGTCTCTCTGTCTGTCTCTCTCTCTCTCTGCCCCTCCCCTGCCCGCACTGTGTGTGTCTTTCTCTCTTTCTCTCATAATAAATAGACATAAAAAAAACCACGCACACAAAAACCTTTTTAAAAAGAGAGAGAGAAAAAAAAGTGTGACTATATTTGGAGGTAATGGCCTTTAAAGAGGTAATTAAGGTAAAAAGAGGCCTTAGTGTTGCCCCTAATCCGATGTGACTGCTGTCCTTATCAGAAGAGAGAATTAAGATGTGCGAAGGACACCAGGGGCACACACACACAGGGATACCATGTGAAGAGGCAGCCAAAGGGTGGCCATCTGCAAGTAAAGGAGAGGTCTCTAGGACTTCCAGGCTCCAGAATTGTGAGGACATTGATTTCTGTTGTTTCCACCCCCCAGTGTGCAGTATCTTGTTATGGCAGCCTTAACAAACGAATAGAACGTATCGGTATATGTTTGTGATATGTCCGTATCAGTGCTCCCACATCCACATTCCATCAAATCATCACGATTTCTTTAAACCCTGCCCTATTGGTTGACATTTACATCGACTCCAGGTTTTTGACTAACTCACACCAAAGCTGCAGTGAATATCCTTGCACTCTCTTGGTATAATTTTGTAAGCATATCTATAAAGCAAATTTCCAGAAGTTGATTTGCTGGCTCAGTGTATAAATGCACACATACTTAATTTTAATACTTACTGTCAAATTGCCTTTCAAAAGTTTCCACTTCCACCCAAGGTGTGTACAGATGTCATTTTCCCCAAACTCTTGCCAACAATAGATGTATCAATATATCAAGCTTTCAAATTTTTATCATTCCAATGGCTAAAAATCAGTGTATCATTCCGGTTTGTACCTATGAACAGCCTGAGCATCTTAGAGAGTTGTCAAGAGCTCAGACTCAGAGGCCAGCTCCTGAGCTTGAATTCTGGTGCTGCCATTCCTGAGCTGTGTGACCCTGGCAAAGTTGCCTAGCCTGTCTATACATCAGGTTCCTCTTCTGCTAAATAAGGTAATAATAGAACCTACATCGCCATAGAGGTCTTAAAAGTATATCATGAGTGAAGAGATGCCAAATGCTTAGAACAACATTTAGGATACAATAATCTCCAAATTAATTATCATTAATGTTGTTAAAAACATAATAGTGCCTGTGTACTGATTATTTGTATTACTGTTTCTGTGAATGCCCTGTGTTATTGACTGAATGTTTGTGTCCCCCCAGAATTCATATGTTGAAGCATTAATCCTGAGTGTGGCTGAATTTGAGCTGAGGCCTCTAAAGGAATAATTAATGTTACATGAGGTCACAAGGGTGGAGCCCTGGTCCAACAGGATTAGTGTCTTTATAAGAGAGACTAGAAAGATGGCTCTCTCTCCCTGCACTCATGCAAAGAAGAGGTAGAAAGAACACATAGCAAGACGTGTAGGCACCTGCAAGCCAAGAGGAGAGGCCTCAGAATTAAACCACCCCTGCAGGCACCTTGACCCTGGACTTCCCAGCCTCCTGAACTATGAGCAATAAATTTCTGCTGTTTAAGCCACGAGGTCTGTGGTGGTTTGTTATGGCAGCCCTAGCAAATGATTATATCCTATTTGCATCTTTTATTCCCTTTCTATCCAACTAGTTTTTTTCTTATTGATTTCTATGAGTTCCCCTGACCCCTGCCACGTTCACTGGATTTATAAGCATAGATGTGCTGATTACAGGACGCTGATGGTGCATGCTATTGGCTTCCATGTGGATCTCCCAACCAGGAGCTGAGCTGGATGTAGTAGAGAAGGACCTACAACCACTGTAGACAGAACGGGAATTGGGAAGAGCTTGTGGTAACATTTCAAGGCTAACCAGTCTAGCTTTCAGGATGTGTGTTGTAAGTTCTGGTCCTCAACACCAGCACAAGTATGACATTCCGCAATCTCCTCCAAAGACTAAGAACAAGAACCAGGGAACCTTCCCTTGACTTTGGATTTTCTTATACATCTCCTCTATTAAAAATATGGAGGGTATCAGTTACTTCCCACCCTTGTTCATTTCCACATCAAAGTCTTGGTATTGAAATGTACTTTTTTTCAAATTTAAATCCAAAATGGTAATTTAATGCAGAGCAATTATAAGTAACAGATGCTGCAAGGTTTGCACTTTTTTGCTTCCACAAGAAATATACACATTGGATCCAACTTTTTGGATGTGATATCCAAACTAAGTTAGAGGCTGGAAATGAGAGATTGCTAAATTTAAACCCAAGTATATTAGCTTTAGAATTGGAAAGTATGGGGAAATTGGGAAACCAGACACATAAAAACTGCACTCCATTTGACGGACAGCCCCACTTGACTGGCACATTGGACTCCAAAGGTAAGACAATGGGGCATCATGGTAGAGGCATAAACTTCAGAATTCAAGTGCCGTGGATCTGAAACACAGGCTTCACTCACCATATGATCTTGACCAGGGTAACTTACTCTCTAAGATTCAGTTTCCTCAGCTACAACATAAGAATAATGTTACCTACCTTACCGAGTTGTAATAAGTCAGGGACTGGAAAGTGCTCAGCTCCATGCTTGACATGTGCTAAGAGTTCTGCAAATGACTTAATACCTCTAAGCCTTTCAGTATCTGAACATTTTACTTCTAAGTTTTTCGTGATCCAGCCAATCCAGTTCCAACCAATCAACTGTGAAATGCTTACTGAGTTCTAAGTGCCCTACCCATAGCAGGAGTAAACGAGAAAAAGAAGACCTTCCCTAAAGAAGTCGAATGTGTACATATGAAATAGTGAACAATACAAGGCAGGGAAAAGCAAGTAAGTCAGACCATTCAGTGCCACTGGAGCCTGAGCCTGGAAGTGTTTGGGTGGAGTAGGAAAGAGAGTACTTTCAAATGGTCAAAGTGGAAGTCAGTCAGCAGTTTACCATTGCAAAGAGCTAACCGTGGCCAGCCACTCGTTGACCATCTTCATGACCACAAAGCAGGGCTCCTTCCTCAGAGAGGGCATCCCAGGCACAGAGTGTAGCATTGCCGACTCAGCCCAGTTAAGTCCCTCAAGTTTTCTCTTGCTTGTGGCCTTGAGAGAGGGGGGTAGAAATTCCTTTTCTCTGAAGTACTTCATTGATAGATTTCCTGTGGCATTACTGTATGGTGTCATTCACTGTTCCTATGCATGTCTCCCTGACTAGTGATAAGTCTCACAGGGACAAGGAAGCTGCTTTCTTTTCTTTGACACCACCCCCCACCCCCACCCCCTGCCATAGCCAGGAGTTCTGGGCTCTCAGTAACTGTCACCTCCATGACCAATGACTAAAATAAAAACATGAATGAATGGAGTTCATATATTCTCCTGTATCTTTCTCTCTCTCTCTTTTTTAAGGTTATTTATTTACTTGAGAGAGAGAGCACCGAAGAGGGGCAGAGAGAGAGACACAGAGAGAGAGAATCCCAAGAAAGTTCCACATTCTCAGTGTGGAACCTGATGTGGGGCTCTAAGCCACAAAATTGCAAGATCATGACCCAAACCAAAATCCAGAGTCAGATGCTTAACCGATGACTGAGTCAACTCAAGTGCCCCCTTTTTCATGTATCTTATGTCAAAGAGCAGGACAGGTAGAAACAAGGCAAAATGAGAAGTGAGGAAATACAAACCAAAAACCAGCTCATGAGAAATGTGGACAGTGCTGACCAGGAATCTTTACAATGAGATTTCTATCACATCCTATATTCTTCATTTTCTCCATGGTTCTAGTTCCTGGCAATGAAGTTGCAAGAAGCAAAAGAGTATTCAGTTCAAAAAAAATGGAATTATGTTTTCAAAGGAAGCGGCAGAAGGCAGGAAGGGTGTTTTGGGTATCATTGCTACACAACAAGATGCCCCAAAACTTAGTGGTTTAAAATAGCAGTGTCTTCTCCCTCACATTTCTGTGGGTTGACTGGCCACATTCGGGCCCATCTAGTTTGGGGGTTTCTGTGTGGATGCACCCAAAGGACAGCTGGGCCTGGGGTCATCTGACGGCTCACCAGGGCTACCTCTCTGAGACGGCTCCTTCACACAGATGCCTTCCTCCCTGGTCTCCCCACATGGGTTTCTCACGACCTGGTGGTCACAGAGGAGTCTCCCAGTGTTCATGGCAGCTGGCCTCTGAGAGTGGAGGCTACCAGGACATGAAAAGGGCTATGGAAATGCCAGGGTCACTTCCACCACATTCTACTGGTCAAAGCACTAATGGGGCTCAAGGGAGTATAGAAATGGACTCCACTTGTGACCAGGAGTAGCAAGCTCACATTTTAGAAGAACATGCAGAATGAAGATATGCCTGCAATCAATTTTGGAAAATACAATCTGCCACTGTTTACTGTTGTCCTCACTGATGCTGCTATCATTGTTCTTAAGAACCCCTGCTTGGCCAAACTAATGTGAGAAAATGCAGAAAACTCCTCAGGCCCCAAATCCCATTTCCAGGGTGTTTGATGGCTAAATGGCAGTGAGACACAGATGTTCCCTGAGACAAAGCCTCTCCCATGGGCTCTTGGTGCTCCTAACCAAGCCCTTTAGTAGCTGATGAAGTTCCTCTGTGTATATTAGACAGAGGTGCCCTTTCTTCCAGGTAGATGCTTGTAGGAGAGGAGAACTTTTCCCTTTTTCCCTTCTAGTTTCCTTGACTAGTCTAGTATTAAGTTGACATAAGACAGATTAATAGGAGAAAAACAAATTTCATATATGCAGGAGCCCCAAAGACAGTCAGGCAATTGAGACTTATATGCCATCCTGAGCCCAGGAGAAAGGGGCAGAGGTTTGAGTTGCCAAAGGGGAGGAAGATAATTCATAGGAAGATGAGAAGAGTTCAAATGTTTGATAGACAAATGTTTGCGGTGCCATGCAGATAAGTCTTTATGGTAAAAAGTTACTTTGGCATTAGCTCTCTCCTGGTGCAGTTCCTGTATCTAAATTCCTTCAAGACAGTTAAGCTCCTTGCATGCTTTTTTTTTTTTTTTGTAGTTTTATGGTTTTATTAACAGAAATACAATGTGCACATAAGCTGTCTATTCGTTTTCCTTGCTGCGCAGCCTGGCATTGGGATTGGTGACTCTGAGGGCCAGCTGGGTTGCTCGTTCCACAACGGCTTTGCGGTTCCTGGAGGAGACACTGTGAGCACTGTCTACACAGTAAGATCTGTTGCACATCAGCAGTACTTCAAGCTCCTTGACCTTGTGGACTAGGAACTTTTCGGAAGCCACTGGGCAGCATGTGCTTTGTTTTCTTGTTGCTCCCGTAACCAACGTTGGGCATCAAGATCTGGCCCTTGAATCTTCTTTGCACCCTATTGTCAGTGCCTCTGGGTTTCCACCAGTTGCACTTAATTTTGACATAGCGGTCTGACTGGTGCCAGATGAACTTCTTGGTCCTGTTTCTAACGATCTCGGGCTTTACCAGAGGTCTGAGGTCAGCCATGATGCCCAGTGACGGATAGCTGCTGCCTCCGCAGGAGTGCTGAGGAAGCCCTTGCTTGCTTGTCATCTCATTCATTCCCACGTGACCTATGAGGCGGGCACTAACAGTAATAATATCAAAAACAACAGCAAATAGTCATGCAGCACTTACTATGTGCCAGGCACTACTGGGGAAGGAAGGTAAACAGCTCTTCCTGAGTCTGTTGGGCCTGAATTGTCTTCAGCTCAAAAGAATCCACATGCCAAAGGGGCATACTTTGGAGCCGTGTATTCTGCTTCCCCTAGATGCACAGCTTGGGAAGGCAATACAAGCTGCCCCAGCTGGCAGCCTGCTTTGGACACACCCACAAGGACTTGCAGCTTCAAGGCCTTCTGGGAAAAACGGATAACTGAGTGAATGAATGAGCAAGAAATATCTTGCTTTCTTTTCAAGATGGCAGCCTGTGGAGTAGCTATGGAAGAGCAACAGGGCAACTGGATCAGAAGAAAGGATCCCCAAAGGCACTCAGCTCCCGATGGGCAGCTGAAATCCGTGCCTTGAGGTGACAGTGAGGAGGAGTGACGAAGCATTTGCAGCTGAACAGAATGCAATTCTATTACAGCCAGGAAACTGGAGCTGGTGGCAACTAGCTAATCTAGGAAAATAAAAGTAGAAGGGACCATGTTATTTATAACCTTAGTGAGGCAACACGGCCAAAAAAATATTGTCTAAAGTATTACCAAAGAACATAATTTTTCAGATACATAGTTACTTTTTCAGAAACATATAACTCACTAGGGTGATTTTAAAACACTGCCCTTTGCAGCCATAAATTACCATTTGTGGGTGTTTGACTTATCTGTCCGCTTATTAAATCAGGTTCCCCCCCACACTTCTTGCTGCAAGTTACAGCTATCAGTTTATGATTAAACTTTGGCAGGGTGTTAGCTCTGTCTCTGTGGTGACTCAGAAAACTAACCAGCTGCAAGTAGAAATTTTTAGATTGCATGCCTTTAAAATTCCTTTTCATATAAACAAAAATTAATTATATATATATATATGTATATGTGTGTGTATGTGTGTGTGTATATATATACATATATATGTGTGTGTGTATATATATATATGTACATCCCCTTGCTCCAGTTATCAAAAACTTGGGTGACCATTCATTCAAAATGCCACAGCAGCCTCTATTCAGGCTCTTCCACAGCCACTATGGTCTCCAGCCCCCCAAAAAAGAATAACTTAAGCAGAAAAATGTGCTTTCCATAGAATCCATGGAGTATCAGTTTGCATCAGGTGAAGCAAAACCAGAATCCCCCAAGCCTCATGGATTTGGAAATCTACCAAGTCACTTCACTCTACCCACCCAGTACTTCTAGGTATGTAAAAATGTAAATATTTTATTTTATAGTTTATATGGGGTGTTTTATAGAGCAGAGAAATCAGAACACCCCTAACGTGACACCATAAACCCACCATGCTCTAATATCGCGCGGCTGTATTCCTCTCGTTTATTCCCCTTATCAGTGATTAAGGGCAGCTCCTACATGCTTGAAAGCTTTTGACATTCCTCACAGAAGATGCTGGAGAAAACTGGGTCGTTAGAGTAAGTGTGTGAACGTGCAAAACAAGCTTGAGAGCCCTCCCTCTCCTAAACTTGTAAACTTCACCTCGAGAAGTTCACACAGAGTTGAGTGCAGGCACCTTGCATGTTCACAGCACTGTGTTGTTGTTACCCTAAGAAAAGCACTAGCTGAAATGCATCCCGTGCCAGGCAAGGTCCTACACGCTCTCTGTCTCGTTGATTCTTACACAACCTATGCGGTAGGCACTAACAATAATAATATCCACGATAATAACAAATAGCCATGCAGTGTTTACTATGTGCCAGGCACTGTTCTAAGTGCCCCTTGTGAATCAACCAATGTAATACTTACAACAACCTGGCAAGGGAGGTATACTAATAGTTTTCACCATTTGACGAGGAAATTGAGGCATAGGGAGCTAAAATAACTTGCCAAAGTTCATATAGATAGCAAGTGATGGAGTCTGATTCTGACATCAGGGCTCTTAACTATTATTCTACCCATTTCACAGATGAGGAAAGTAAGGCACAGGGAGACAATGTGACCTATGTTCCCAGACCGGGTCAATGATCAAATGGGATTCAGCACCAAGTATGCCTGGCTCCAGAGCCCGAGTCTTGTTGTGACTGACAAATTGACAGAGCAACACAACTTCCTGTTAGCTGGCGAGTGACTCGCTGGGTTTTGCTCGCTGGCACAGCAGCTGCTCTTCGCCTTAGCCCCACCTACCCTGCCAGTAGTACCGAGCACCAGTCCAGGAAAGAACAGCTTTAAGCGAGGGTGCAATGCAGAGATGCCCGTTATATGATTTCAAACCCCTCCCTACACTTAAGGAGTCATCCTCTCGAATTTCAGCTCCGTCTCTGGCAGATGTAAAACTTTATGCTCCATCAATAATCTGTATCTCAAATCCCTTTACCAGACTTTTCCTCAGAGAGGGAAGAGAAAAGTAAGGCTTTTGAGGAGGGAGAAGAAAAGAAGGTAGCTTCAGACCTACCGGGTGCCCCAGCCTGAGGCTAATCTATGTCCACCTCTGGGATTCACAGGTATATAAACATACTTAATGAGCTACAGCAGGGGCGGTGGAGTAGGGGGGAGGGCTGGGCTGCCAGCAGGACATTTGCATAAGGGACTGAGAAGCCTCCTGGGAGAGCTCTCACCCTAACTGGGAAGAGGGTCAGCAAAGAAGCTTGGATCAGTGACAAAGCCTTAGTCATAGGGAAACAGATGTAGTTCTGAGTGAAGCTCTGGTGATTCTGTCATATTTGTCTCCATTCTGTATCTTAGAGAGGGGTGCTTGTGAGGAGATATTAGGAACAGCCTTATTTAAGTGGCGGTCAGACAACAGGAGCTGGTTTGCTGCTCATGGAACATGGCCATTGATCCCCAGAGACTTCAGTTCATCGGTTCTATTATTGGGCAAGAGAGGCTACCCAGATTGGCAGTTAGTGAGGTGAGAGTGATGGCATCCCATGACGTGGGGACCCTGTCCTGAGGAAGCACCCAGCACAGTGAAATGGGGTGGAGTAGAGTAACTAGAGCCAACAAAACCCACTTGTAGGGTGTTCTCCACATTGCCCAGCCCATTAGAAGAGATCTGTGTGCCACAGTCTGCTGGACACAAGTAAGAAGACAAAGAAAAGAACCACGGGAAATTCTCACCCTGTCATAGCCCATTCCAATCTTTCAATTATTCATTCATTCATTCACTCATTCATCCAGCAAGTTTTTACTAAGCACCTATTATATCTGACACAGATAATGAGGGCACAGCTATTTACAAAACAGCCATGTCTCCAGGCACATCCCTCCATGCTCCCTCTCACTCCCTGCCTTTAGCCATATTAGCTGTCCTTCAGGTCTTTCCTTCACTTGGACTCCATATTTACCATTCCTGCTGCTTAGAACACGTCATCCAATGATCACGTGGTTGGCCTCCCTTTGTCCTTAGTCTCTAGTTAGAAACTACCTGCTTGGAGAAGACTTTCTGGCTACCCTATTAAGTGGGTCCCTGTTATTCCCTCTCACATCACGTATCACAGATGTGTAAGTACATAAGAATGTATGCAAGAATGTGGTTGTGTGTTTCCCTGTTTTTTCATCCCCTAGAATGGAAATTCTACTTCATTCCCCATGTCAGCTCAGTGCCTGGCAGACAGAAGAAAATCTACAAATATTTGTAGAACAAATGTTATTGAGTGGACCACATTTTATACAGTCACACAATGGTAAATGGCTGAACTGAGGATTCAAAGTGCGGACACACCGATGACATGTTATGAGCAGATCCATCCTATCACATCACCTCAAGAACCTCCCAGTTTAGTTGCAAAAGAGACACATACATAGTAAGTAGCATCATATGACTCATGCTACAATAAATGTCCATCGAAAGTGCTGGGAAAACACAGAAGACAGTCTGATTAATTTGGCTAGGGAATAATGAAAAGCTTCCAAAGAGATGACATCTGAACAGAACTTTGAAGGAGGAGTGGGGCTGCAGAGGTGCAAAATGGCATGGTAGAATCCTTCATCTTACCCCCATCACTAAGTGTGGCTTATTCTGGGCAGCACGCAAAGTTTCTTCATTCATTCATTCAATAGGACTCAAATGGCACTGAGCGAAACAACATGGTCCCTGCCTTCTGAGAGAAATGGATAAATGAGGATGGTTAGCCTAAAGGGTTCATGGACAAAGTGTTGACAAGGAATCAGAGGCCAGATCATGGACGGCACACTGAGGAAAACCAAGGTGCCCCTGTTTACAAATGGTTTACAACATGTGAGTGATGCCATCTGAGATCACCAGCCATCAGTCTGCCTGCCTGCTGCCCACAGATACTTGAAAGAGCCCAGCAAAGATCATCTGCCCTTGCCTAAACCAGAGGAAGCACCCAGATTCCTCTGGGAATAAAGGTTAATTTATAAATAAAAGGTTTGTTGTTTTAAGCCACTAAGTTTTGGGGATGGTTTGTTGCTAAGTAAAAGCTAAATGATCAGTATATGGTGGTACAGTGCTAGACACTTTTGGGGAGGCACGAAAAAAAAGAGAAGACCTTGCCTTTGCTTACCTGGGTCCATCTTACAGTCACATATTTACAGCCGTTTCCTTATAGGAACATATATACATATATAAATATGAGATGGGATGGACACAAATGAGCTCTCCAGAGAGGCACCAATGTCTGCTTTGACAGTGTGCAGGACAATAAGATGAACTTTGCTTGGGGGAGGGGAGAGCCTGGGATCAGAGTGTAGAGACACAGGTACAAGGTCATCAGGGGGAATGAGAGCCTCCAGGTGGTGAGAAAATCCTGTTTAAAAACCCAGGAAGTGGGAAAATAGTAAGTAATCTGGGATGCTCAGCTTGAACATTTCTCGATTCCAACCTCCGTCTCTCCTTAAGTCAATCTTCCCTCCCCCAGTAAACTGCTTCAGGAGGTATGAGTTTAGACCTCACTTCTTCCAGGAAGCCTCTGCTATGGACTGAATTGTATGCCCCCCCAAATGTCTATGTTGAAGCCCTAAGCTGAAACGTGATGGCATTTTGAGATAGGGCTTTCAGGAGCTAGTAAGGTTTAGATGAGATCATGAGGATGGGGCCTTCATGTTGGGATTAGTGCCGTATAAGAAGAGACACCAGAGAGCTTCTCTCTCTCTCTCTCTCTCTCGATCCCTCTCTCTCTGCCATGTGAGGACACACTGAAAAGGCAGCCCTCTACAAGCCAGATAGAAGGCTCTCACCAGAAACCTAATTGGCCAGCACCTTTATCTGGGACTTCCTGCTTCCAAAACTATGAGAAAATACATCCCTTTGTCTAATCCACCCAGCTCTAGTATTTTATTAGGCAGCCCAAGCTAAGACACCTTCTTGACATGCTCACCTCCACATCTGTACTCGGCTCTCTCCTCTGTATTTCCTCCCTGAAAGCACTTCCCACATGCATTGTGACTATCTTCCCTTGTCTGTATCTCCCATTAGACTATTTTTCTCTAAGAGGGAAGGGACATTGTCCATTTCTTATATCTGCTTTCTTATCTCTAGTGCCTAGCACAGTGGCACATTGTAAGTGCTCAGTAGATATTTGATGAATATGTGTTCCAAATGTGTCCTACTATATGGCATCCCAAAGAATACATGAAAATATAATATTAGCTAATTCAAGATTTGGCTGCAGAAATAACTCATACTCCTGCCCTTCTGCAAAATTTGCTATTTCTCTGTTATTCCAATTAAAAGAATTGATTTGGGGGCATCTAACTTTGTTGTTTATAAAGACAATATATAGCTTGCAACCTAAGCCAAATCACTGATGGAATATTTTGTCTGATGATCCAGAACAGCCTGATCTCTGAATATTCCAGGTGGTTTTCTGCATCCTTTATAAATATTCCCTATTTATTCATTTGTGTATACAAATTTCACAGAACACTCCCAGGGTGTCTGCTTCTAGAATATTCACTAACCTTTATATCAAGCTTCCTCAGTCCCCTACTTTTTTTTTTTTTTTTTCTGACTAAGAAACTGAAACCCGGAGTGCCTGGGTGGCTCAGTCAGTTAAGCATCTGACTCTTAATTTCAGCTCAGGTCATGATCTCATGGTCATGAGATTGAGTCCTGGATCGGGCTCTGCTCTGACAGCGCAGAGCCTGCTTGGAATTCTCTCTCTCCATCTCTCTCTGCCCCTCCCCACTCCAAAATAAAGAAACTTAAAAAAAAGAAAAAAAGAAACTGAGACTCAATAAGGCTAAATGACTTGCCCAAGATCATCAGATAGCAAGAGAGAAAAGGCTAGAACCCATGTCATCTACTTACATGTCTAGAATTTGTTGGGATTTTTAAAATGGGAAATACACAGAATTCAGAGAGCCCTTGATCTAAAATATAGGACACATGTATCTTTCTGTTATAATGGCTAAATATATAAAACATAAATATTTAGAAGTTTCTATATAAGAAAGGGAAGAAGGGAAGTCCAGTATTTGTTACCAGCAGCTCTCCATCTACATTGAAGTATGTTCTTAAAAAAGATAGAAACTGAGTGTCAATGTCCATTCTCTAACATCTTACTGATGTCAGCACATGACAATTAGGGCTGTACCAAAAGGATGCCACCATGCTGTTGTGATCTTTTCTCTCTACACTGGTATAAGATCAGTGACTAGATCGGCCAAAATTTCAGAACAAGGCAGCCTGTCCCTAATATTCCTGGCAGCAACAATGTCCCTGGCTTTCCTTTCTTCATAGAGCTGGGTTCATTGCCAAGCACTTCTATCAGATAGGGTGAGGAGACTTCTTCTTAGTCAGATGCCTCCCTCCCTCCTCCAGCTGCCTCTCTTGTGTCCTTCTTCTCACAGTAAGTGCCAGGAAGCAGCTTTCTTATGTGAGGACTCACAGTCGTAAGACATTCATCCTTTGTTCAATTCAGCCAATAGTTATTACTGCTTGAGTCTTGTGGACTAGATTATCCGATTTTGGTCAGATTTGAGAAGCAAAGCATACAGATGACCAAAAATACTATGGAACAAATTGAGACTAAGTGGTCGAATAAAATGATGCATGGCCAACCACCAGCACATGGCCTGGCATGTTTTCGACATGCCTGCCTGTACTCTAAGTGTCAGCACACCCAACTCTGTCATAGCCTCACCTCTTTGTCTACACTGTCTCTTCATTGGTGATCTCATCCAGTTCTGGGCTCTAAATGACCCCAATATCTCCACGCCTCCCAAATTTACAGTCTAGCCCTGACCTCCCCTCTGAGCTATGGAGTCATATATAGAACTGCCTACCTGATGAGATCTTGGCTTGTATCTCTTGCAGGCAACCCCAACCTCTGCATTTCCAAAAGAAAGCTCATGATTTCCTGCTCTGCTTCCAAAATCTGCCCCTCCTCCATCTCAGTAAAAGGAAGTATCATCCATCCGAAAACCCAAGAGACATCCCCAATCACTCCCTTTCTCTTCCCCTCCCTGCCCTTTCCATATACACATCCAATTTGTCACATAGACCCATAGGCACATTCTCCAAAATGCCAAGAGTTGGATAATTTATATCCACCTCTCTGGTTACTCTTCTATCCAGACTACCATTATCTTTTCCCTGGACTACAATAAAATAGCAGAATGGGTCTCCCTGCTCCCATTCTTGCCTTCCCATGATCCACTCTCCACAAAGCAGCCAGAGTAATATTTTAAAACAAAACTCAGATCATCTCACTCTCTTGTGTGAAAAATCCCAGTGGCTTCCCTGCACTTAAAATACAGTTCAAGCTTCTCGTTCTACCTCTGTGTCTATCTAAGCTCCTACACTGACCAGTTATCAACTACTCTGTCCCAGCCACTTGCCTGCTTTCTCACTAGCCCTAGCCTCTGTCTTGGTCTCCTTTCTGTCTTTCCCTTTTGCAATGTAATGTAACCACTTTATCGTCTTTAAAAAAATGTTGAGGATTATATCTACTATATTTATCTACTTATATCTATGTATTAGAACTTTAAGAAAATTTTAAAACATTTATTAATGATTTAAACTAACAGTAATGAGGCCATTACATGTTAAATATATAAGATATATTTTATGAAAAACAACTATGTTTTTCAAAACAAACAAAAACATTAGTGATAAGAGTGACATTGTTTTACATATTTACAAATCTCTTACCTGTCTGACTAAAAAACAGACATCTACATTTTCATATCTGCTTCTGCATTTAATCTGTTGTAATATCACACTTAATACAGCATGAGAGAATGAGACATGAGACATTAAAACCATGAGAGAATGAGACATCCTGACCCCCTTGAAAAGATCTCAGGAACTCTTGAGTGGTCTTGGGACCATACTTTGAGAGCTATTGCTCTAGCAACACAAACTGCCTATAATTTATTACACATACAGTTCTTTTTGTTCACAAGGCTGAGAGTTCCATTCCCACCCCATCCTTCACTGGTAGACTATACCTTTTCTCATAGGACCCAAATAATGCTTCTTCCAGGTTAAGTTATATGTTCTTCCTCTGGTTTCTGGTAGCACTTTTTTTTTCTCACACTGGCTCTTATTCTCACCACACTCACAGTGCCCTGTCACACTGGATTTAAATCTCTGTCTAGGAGTCGTTCAACCCTCCACACTGTGAGCTACCTGAGGATGAAAACCATGTTCTATCCATCTCTGTGGCCCCATATAAATAGTATGCTATAAATGTTTATTGAATTTTAAAGTAAATGAATGCCTTCCTCTGGCAATATGAGCACCAGCATCAGAGAAGAGAAAACAGGGAGTTAGGTGCATAGCACCTATTATACACTTTGCTTCCACCCGGACCAGTCCCAAAGACCCTTACCACTCTGCCCAACCTTCAGGATTTCTGATTTTGGAGAGTGCTAAGTAGTCACTAAGCAGAATAAATGCTTGCAGCCCCTTAGAAGCTTGAGTCTCCAGGTCTTTCCAGATGCACTGTTGTGTTCTCTGGATTACATGTGAGGGTCAGAGTCCTCAGTATACAGCACATATTTATGTCCTCCATTTGCCTTGCAGCCCTGGCTTAAAGGAACAAGAAGAGAAACATGGAAATCCAATGATGAAGAATTAGCTACATGTCTATAGCTGGAATTTGCATAAGGTCTCACCTCATACAATTTTTTAGAGAACATCAATGAACTTCACCAGCAATCCTGTTGAGTTGCTTCCAGACAAATGTGGAAAAGAAAGATATGGCAATTGCTTTGATCCAATCATTTATATTTAGGGCTGTATTTATCAGGTTGAGTGACTGGGCCTCTCCCCACCAAAGGGCAGCTCAGCTGATTGAACTGCATGTCTCAGAATCCACTGTCAGGTCTATAAGAAAGAGAAGACTCAGCCATGTCAGTCCTCACAAAAATAATATACCTATCTGTACTTGTCCATTGTCCATAAAAACACTGAATGGGATACACAAAAACATAAATTATATTACAGGTGTAAAAGTGTGGGCAGAGGAGCAATGCCAGCTATGGCAGCGATGAGACTAAGACCTCTAACTACAGGAACCATAACTGACCAAGGGATACAGCTCTGAAATCCATTGTTGCATCTGTGCTCAGGCCACACTTCCCATGGGCTGCTTCCCATCAAGGACATCAAAGCCAACATATTTCTGGGGGCTGACTGTCAAAGACTCACCAACAGCCTTGCTAGGCTCTCCTAAGGCTGCACAGAAGTCTGTAAAATTTTAACCCATTTTAACCCAACCTTCCCTCCCTCTCTCCTTCACTTGGAGTCTGACTTGCAACATGGTCTGCTAAGTCTCCCAAGGTTTTCCAGCTCCCTCCCCATTTTCTCTAACAGGCATCTCTCCTAAGAGAATTCCTACACATTTAATCCTGTCTTGGCATCAGCTTCTTGGGGAATCTGGACTAACATACCAGGCAACATCAGATACCATATTCATGAAAGAGCACCAAACTGGAAAGTAGGAGACCCAGATCATTGTCCTAGCTCTGTCTTTTCCTAGTTGTGTCATTTCCTCATTTGCCAAATGAATTTGCTGGATATCTCAATTGATGACTTCAACATCTTGGATTCCATAGCTCCCGTCCAGCCATTTATGACCACAGGGGTTCCTAGCATCCCAGCATGGTGATATCTCAGATGGATGACATTCATCTCAGATGAGTCACATTTCCATACACTGCCCTTGACCAAGAGAGAACCAGGAGGTGGCCAAGCCCTCAGCAAGTAGTGTTGGGGGTGTCTTTGGGCTGGGCCCTCCTAGAGAGCCAACTGAGTGCAACATACATTTTGTAGTCCAAATTGCTGAGTGACTAGCTCACCTTGAAACTAGAGCATCGGTATGCTACCCAACTTGAGGAGATTCTACTCCCCTCAGGAAGAGATAAGATCTGCCCCTTTCTGAGCCCCTAGGACCCTGTGTCAGACCTTTCTCCAAACACTTAGCACACGGACCTCACAAAGACCTTGGGGTAGGCCAGCTATAAGTTAAAATCATCAGTGTACCAACGAAAGGTTATATCATTTAGGACTAGTATGGCCACCTGTGAGAAGAAAGCCCAAATTAACAGTGGCTTCAACACTCTAGGTTTTGTTCTCACACACACAAAATAGGACTGATGGGGGAGTCCAGGTCCTAGAGTCCAGGGTATATGGACACCGGGGCGGGGGGCAGGGGTGGGGTGGCGGGCATGATGGTACTATGTCCTGGGAGAAGTGGGAAAGAATTTGAGGGGAAAAAAGTTAACAGAAAGATGCAGGGCACTGTACAGATCCCTTGCCCTCATTCACTACCCTGCTCAAGAGTATTTCAGAATTTGGAGCCCTTACATCAACATGGCTGTAACACACAAATGCATAGATGAGCATCTCCTCCAGATTGATGTTAAGGGATGTAAAACTCTTACATCTCTTGCTGGGCCAGTTTAGCTTTATTCCCTTCTAAGTGATGCTTGTTAATAAGTTGGCATTCATCTTGCTCTTGTGAGTTTATTTTATCACAGACTCTCTGAGGGGGGAAAAAAAAACATTGCAACTTACCACAGTAAAGTAAATATCACAAGATAAATGACAATGTTGGAATGGAAACCACTTAGGGCCTCAGAACGGTCAGTTGCAAACAGTTTCTAGACTATTAGCTGTTAAAGGTTATGCCTTATGTCATCCAAAAGGGTTTTCCCCTAGATTTATAACATGGTCTCGAGGAAGATTTATTGCCATCTTAATTTTTCCCCCATTTTAACTTTGTGAACCGTCAGCCTGGAATTCCTTCTAAGTTATTTAAGAATGAGGAGTCACTGTTTTTTTTTTTAAGAAATGCTTGTGGTACATTTTCTGCGATGTTAGTATCCCTATTACGAATCAGCTTATAATGCCCTTGAGTAGGAAGCAAACCGTCCTCCATTTCCCTCTCCAGTTTCACTCTGTAACATTTTTCAGCCTGCTCTCTGTCCCAGGAAACTGACCTATAAAGTCACAGAAAAAGCTCTCTTGCCTTTGGCTTCCAGGTGGGGATAGACACAGGGAGAACTGGCCAGATGTTGAAGAGAGGGAGGACTTGGCCCTGAGGCATTTATTCCTCCCAAATCCCTCCTCTGTGCTCCATGGCTGGCTGTACTCTGGACGCAAAGTTGCAGCTCCTGCCAGGGAGACCTCTCCTCACAACTCTGTCTCCAAGCTCCAGTAACCACTTCCTCCCTCTTGTATCATTTGTTCACAGATTTCCATTTTCTCTCTCAAGGCAGATTATAACCCCCACCCCACTGATTTTGGACTTGGTCATTTGGCTTGCTTTGGTCAATGGCACGTAAGCAGCTGTGACCCTCTCTTCAGAGCAGAAGCATTTTGTGCACTCTTGCCTGGTTTGGTTCTGCCCTTCTTATTCTGCCCTCCATCATGAGAACAGCATGTCTCAGTAAGAAACTAACATAGGCCTGGGTTCTCCAATGAGAGCGAATGTGTAGCTAAGCCCACTTGAGTGCAACTGAGCGCAGCTGAGCCCAGGAGAGTCAAGCAGAAACACAGCCAGCTCACAGCCCTCAGGTAATAAGCACAAGAAAGGCATATTTTTTGCCATAAGCCACTAAGATATTGAGGTTGTCCGTTATCACAGCAAAAAATCAACTGATGCGCTCTTGCTGGCCTTTGGAGTCTCGAGGCATTACTGGCACCTGCTGCTACTAGGTTTGGACATTGCTATAGCCCTTGTGGTATCCCCAGCCTTTCCTAAGCCTTTATAAATACCTCCTTTCTTAAAGACTCCTCAATTTACCCAATATGATTATGTCATCTGTTTCTTGCTGAGACCCTGACTGATACATGCCCTCTTTGGAGCTGAGAAGAAACCACAAAGAGGTCTGATACAGGGTCATGTCTACCAAATTCTAAGAATAAATAATAATAAGGAGAAAAAGAAGGGTGGGAGGGAGGAAGAAGAGAAGCAGGAGGAACAAAGAAAAAGGGAGGAGGAGGGAAAGGAAAAGAAGAGGAAGAAGAGAAATAATGGAGGAGAAGGAGGAAGGAGCAATGACTGAGGGTTTACTCTGTATTAGACACTGTGCTGAGAGCTTACAGATGATCTCAGATAGATCCAGAAACCATGGGTTCTGTGAAAGAAGCTCCACTGAACTGCCAGGATGAGCCTCTTGGCATGCTGGGACTCTCCACCACAGTGCAAAAGAAAGCGAATCCTGGGGCTCTCCTCCGAGTCAGGAATTTATATACAAGTTCCCATTGTCTCCTGTGACTTTATTTCTGCTTCAAATTGTCCTCACCGAAGTGACAGTTGAAAAGAGGCCTCCACCTTGAACCCCCCCCATCACATGCTGTCCACGCACCATCAGCTCTGCAGCATGAGAAATGGCCACTTACAACGATCACCACATTATCTACGGTGCTGCGGACTCCACTGTTGGATAGCGCCAATCCTCAATTCCTTTCGGTTTCACATCCTTGCCTGCAAAGGCTTCCAGTCGCTAGTACATCTGCCAAACTCCTTCGCCTTCAAAGTGCAACCCCCGCCTCTCTTGAGAAGTCTTGGCTGAGCTGGGCTGAACGGATGGTTGACTGTAAACACTGTAGCACTCAAGCTCCTAGGCTGAGTCCCAGCCTTGAGACTGACCAGCTGTGTGGCCATAGGCGAGTCACTTCACTCCTCTGTGGCTCAGTTTCCTCATCTGCTTGATTCAGTTTAAATACTGACGACTAAGCCAAAGAACATCACAGCCCTCTGGACCCAATAACATGACAATGCCTACCTCACAGGGTTCTTTTAAGAAATAAATGTGCTACCCTCTGTGGAGAACTCAGAACAGAGCTGGTGAGTGGTGAGTGTCACTGAAATGTGTGCTATTATGTGCAGTTACCTTAGCTTCTAAAAACTGTGCTAATTAGCTCTGTCTTTCCAGATAGACTTGAATGAAGTCCTAGAGGGAGGGATTCTGTGTGTCTTACTCATCTTCATATCCCTAGCTCCTTGCTTGGTACAGAGTAGGTTTCTGGGAAATATCTCACGTCTGCTAGTTGTTTTGAGCCTCACTCAGCCTCTCCCGCTGTCCCACACTTGGGCTGGCTCCACCAGCCTCCTGGGGAAACAGAACATGTCAGACCCCTTTGAGGTATGACAGACCATGCTGATCTGATGACAGCTAACCCACCCAGGCACAGTCTTCCCTTCTGGAGACAAATCATCACCCTGCTACTTTAGCAGCTCCTGGGTGGATCACGTTTGCCGTGGTCCTGCAGAGGCCAGGAACAAAACACATTAGAGTGCACCAGGACAGATGAGGACAGTGGCAAGCAAGCAAATGTGTGCCTGACCGAAGAAGGTAGCTCCTGCTCACCTCCAGCTCATCACTGCCAGAAATGTCTCCTGGTCTGATGGTGCCACATCCTCTGAGGTTTCAAGAGAAGCCACATGCTTATGGGCCATCTCCTGATGTTTAAATACTGTGACAAGGTCCAAAGGTTTAAAAGTATTTTGGAGATCAAATAACACACATCTAGAAAAAAATATATAAATATGTGAGATGATAGATGTGTTCATTAACTAGATGGAGGGAATCCTTTTACCATATATATGTATATCAAATCACCACAATGTATGCTTTAAATGTCTTACAATTATATTTGTCAATTATACTTCAGTAAAGTTGGAAAAAAATAACACACATCTGCACCAGTTAGCAATTTGTGATTTAATGGCAGTAGCTACCAACCAGCCCTAGGTACAATCTGAGTCCACAGCACCTACTTCGTAGCACAGGACCCGACCTCAGGTCCAGAGATAACAGTTTGATAAGCTAGTTCTGAAAATAGCTTGGTTCTGCACTCAAGGTGCTTATTCTGTTCTGTGGCATATAGCCCCTCCCAGAAAACCCCAATGATTTTATTTACCTTTGTTCACAGCCCCATTTTTCTCTCACTCTTTATTTTGCTAAGTATTTACTGAGCAACTACTATGTCCTAGATTTTAGAAACTAGGGATGTAGCACTGTACATGACAGATGATCTCTTCCCTCAGAGAGCTTACACTTCCAAATATTAGTGTCAAATTCCTGATTTTTAAATGTTGATAACTCAATAAAAAAGATTAAAAGCACTCTATGAACCCAATATATTTGTTCAAATCTACAATCTCAAAAATATTTCCTGAAATCCTAATACATGAAAAAGGTGGGAAGATAGATTTTTCCATGGAAGATATAATCATAAACATCCTGGAGCTTCTTGCGATAGGGTAGCATAAAAACCCACGAAAAGGGTTATAGAAACAAAATAGGTTTTGCTTTGTTTAATCCAATATTTCCCATTTACTTCTCCAAGGAACTCTTCTTCCCTTGAATGCCAGTTAATTTTTGATGCATATCAAATCATCCCTGAAGTGACGTTTTATTTTCTTAATTTTAATTTTAGTATATTTTTTTAAGAATTCTTTTTTAATTTTATTTATTTTAGAGAGAGAGAGTGAGCAGGGGAGAGGGGCAGAGGGAGAGAAAGAGAATCTTAAGCAAGCTCTGTGCTCAGCACAGAGCCCAAAGAGGGGCTCAATTCCATGACCCTGGGACCATGACCTGAGCCAAAATCAAGAGTCCGATGTTCAACTGACTGAGACATCCTAGTGCCCCGAAGTGACATTAAAAAAAAAATTTTTTTAATGTTTACTTATTTTTGAGAGACAGTGAGAGACAGAGCGCAAGGTGGGCAGGGGCAGAGAGAGAAAGAGACACAGAATCTAAAGCAGGCTCCAGGATCTGAGCAAGAGTTCAGCACAGAGTCTGATGCAGGGCTTAAACCCACGAACTGTGAGATCATGACCTGAGCTGAAGTCGGACGCTTAACTGACTGAGCCACCCAGGCGCCCCACCAAAGTGACATTTTAGACAAATATTTATTTATTTTGAGAGAAAGAAAGAGGGAGATGGGGGCAGGGAGAGAGAGGGAGAGAGAGAATCCCAAGCAGCCCTGCCTTGTCAGCACAGGGCCAGATGCAGGGCTTGATCTAACCAACTGCAAGATCATGACCTGAGCCAAAATCAAGAGTCAGACCCATCCAGACATCCCCTGAAGCATCATTTTTAAATAATAACCATTGATTTGGTTGGTGATTCTGCACATCAATAATTTGGGCTAGGCCTACATGGATGGTTCCCATCTCACTTGAGCTTGTTCATGGGACTGTGGTTACCTGCCAGGTGGGCAGGTGGCTGGTTGATCTAGGATGGCCTCAGTGGGAACAACTTTTCTTTCCTCCATGTGATCTCTCATCTCCTAGGAAGCTAGTGCCAGTGACTGGACAGGGTTCCATAGAGCACGTGGAAGCGTGACAGGCCTCTTGAGACATAAGCTCAAGACTGGGACAGTATCACTTCTTCTGCATTCTAGGGACCACAAAGCGAAGCAGAAGGCCGGTCGGTGCAAGTTCAAAGCAGGGAAAAATGCATTTTCATCTCTTGATGGCAGAAGCTGCAAAGTCACATTGCAAAGGACATGATACAGGGAGGAGTAAAGAATTATGGCCGTGTTTACCCTCTACTATATCACACCATATGTGTAAACAGGTCTTGACATTTTGTGGAACCCATATTGGGAAACCCTCATCTAACTCATTTTCAAATGAAGTTTTGATATATAACTATTCTGCTTGGGGCCAGTAGTTTCCAACCACACCCAATAACAGCTTAAATATTCTTCCACCCTATCTGCTCTAAAACACATGTGAAATAACCCTGTGCACAAAAGAAATACATAATCCTCAATTCTTTTCTGTTGGAAAACATTTTGGTCTGGCTGATAGCATTCCAAATAAGCAGACGTATAACTAAGGGAAGATGCAGTGAAGAAACATAAGAGCTTATTTTCACATTCTGCTTATTTAAAAAAAAAAATTAATGGAACACAGCTCAGGTTCGTTATTGTATCATTTCTCTCAAAGGTTTTATCCAAATTTAATATATGATCTGAAAATCGAGGAAAGTATAACTCTGACTCAGGAGGAAGGGAAATGATATAACATGTACTGACTGCTAGATATGTACAGCCATATGTCTATAATCTCCCTTGATCCTCAACAACTGTGAGAGTAAGATACTATTGCCTTCATTTTACCAATGAGGAGTCAAGGTCATGGAGGCTAGGTAACCCCACAGTGACACAGCTCCTAATCTCACTACTGCATACTCCTGCCCCAGTACAGACCACAAGGCACCAGCCATGCATGTGCCATGTCCTAGGCCACAACTGTCCTCAGGGTGGTAAGCCTCATGGATACCTGCTAGCTGCCTGTGGTCAACCATGCTGATACTCAAAAGCATCTGATGCTCTTCTTGGAGGACTATTTATTTCCTTGCCCCACTGGCAGCAGCCTTGGCCATGGGAATTGATTTTTGCCAGACAAACATGAGCAGAAGGGATGTGTGACACTTCCAAGCAGAAAAATCAGCTTAGAGTTCACCATGCTCTGCTTCTCTTACATTACAAACAACACAACTCTCAAGGTCGAGGCTGTGCCATCAGCCTGGGTCATGGAGTGATGCCAACCACAATGAACATGCAGCATGACTGCAAGATAAACCGCTAGCTCATAGGTCACCAAGCTGGGGTCACTCGTCACTATGGCATGACCTAGCCTATTCAGGCCTCTGAAACTCCAGTGGGCAGATCCATTGTCTGACATGGGACAGTATCACTGACATTTGTGATGTTTTTAAATGTCTGATAAATCCTAGAGCGGGCCAAAGGTCTGCATTCGGGTTGAGCTGGGTTGGAATCCTGACCTTGCCATCCTTGCCCTGCGCCATTTTGGCAAGCGGTGTAGCCTTTCTTAGCCTTCATTCGCCCATGTCATATAAATGAGAGTAATAAAGCCTGCCACATGTATATTTGAGGTGAAGTCTAAGTGAGATAACAGAGGTAGAGGCCCTTGCTCTGTCTCTGGTACTCCATAAACATCCCCTCAACCTTGCTCCATCTCTAAGTGCAACCCCAACACACAAACATGTGTGTGCACGCCCTGGTTCTCACAGCACCTCCCCATCCTGGTGAGCACTTACTCCCCGGCATATCCTAATGACCAGTGCACAGACCATCCCCATCTTCCTCTCCCCTGTATGCTTTCTCTCGGGTAGACTCTGTCTTTCCTAGCACTTCGCAGACCCCTGCACGCACACCCAGACACTCATCTTCCTTCTGACACCTTCCCTTTCTCCCTCCTCCGGCAACAACTGTCTTACTTGAGAGCCTCGACCTCCTTCCCTGCATCTGTAATCATCAGTGAAATGCTGAGCACAGCTGGATTTTCAAAGCCAATGGTTAATTGCAGGGAGCTGAGGGTGACCCAACGGCAGTTTCAAGTATTTGGAGTGTGAAATAATGAAGACGCTGGTGAGCAGACGGCCTGAAAATCAGCATATGACCCCCCCTGAACAACTTCCAAGGGCTCTGATGAAAACGCCTCTCCCCAGCTGGTAAGGCTTGTGCTTGAGCTGGGAGGCAGGCGAGAGCCAGAAACCACCCGGGAGAGATGCGCGGCAGGAGAGTACATCCTCAGCCCTGCAGATTTTGATAACGTCCCAGTTACCATGGCAGCTGGGCTCAGAAAGGATTACACAGGAACTAAGCAGCAAAATCTTTAATGAGGTGGTGACCTTAAGGCCTAGGTGTCCCCCAGCCACAACAGTGATCTCTTGACCCCCATCACTGTTAACGGGCGACCCTCACTAATAAATACCCTCACACAAAGAACAGGCCTGTGACCACGTCATCGATGACGAGGGAAGCCATGTCATTACCTCGGCTCAGTACTCTCAAACCCATGAGGACGTCAGTCTTTGTACCCCATCATGTATCTTTCTTTGCCCAGTCCACAATCCAGATGACAGTGGGTACATAAATACCCAAGAAACCACTCTACAGGCCATCATGTGGTCCCATGGGTTTGTACACACAGATAGAATTTCCTGAAGAGTCTTCAACTTCTAAAATAAAGCATTTTTTTTTTAAGTGTTCACTTTGTGCCAGCACTGGGGACAAAGCAATGAAAAACTCTAGGTCCCTGTTTTCAAGGGGTTTATAGTCAGAGGGGGAGAAACACAAAGCAACCAGCAATTTTAATAGTGAGGTAAGGCCTGGGTGTTGGGAGAGTGGAGAGGCAAAAAGTGCTGATCATAAGATAGAATCAACATACCAGGAACCTCCTACCAGAGGACACTTGTACCTGCTGCCCCTCTGTCTGGAACATTCTTCCCATACCTGTGTATGGGCTTCCCACTGTTGCTTTACCAACTCCTAGAAGGGCCACCTATATGCCCATCCTCACATCACTGCAACGTCTTACTTTGGTCATAATATCTCCTACTACTGACTCTGACCTTTTTATCTCCCTCTTATAAGCATCCTTGTGATGCCTTGGGTCCACTAAGAGAATCCAAAGTAATTTGCCCATTGCAAATCTTTAATATAATCATACCTGCAAAGTCCCTTTATCATGTAAGGAAATAGTCACAGATTGCAGAAATTAGGATGTAGACATATCTGGGGGGCGGGGCATTATTAGGTATATAGCAACCCTCAGGACTCCTGTCCTTAAATTCTTTGCTTAGACACTACTTATTTCTCAGGACTTCTTGGCCAATGTAGCATAAAATACAGGTACACCACCGATTCGTCTGGCATTCCCAGTCTTCCCCACCTTGATTTATTTTTCTCCACTCTTATATCCCCATCTGAAGTACTATTATTTGCTCATTTCTTTATTTTCGCCCCTCACTTCCCCCCAACCAGATTGTAAGTTCCATGAAGGTGGACACTGGACTGGCTTTATGTTACCAGAGCCTAGAACAGTGCCTGGCATTTAAGAACATAACCTACAGATGTAATGGCATTGGTGAGAAGTCAGCTGGGCAAAGTGGTTGTAAAGCAAAAAAGGGGATGGGGAGGGTTCCAGGCAGAGAAAACATGAACATGCAAGAAACACAGTTCCAGAAACTGAGATTCAGTATCACTCTGAGGTTGGACACTTTTGGTTGCCCAACCACCATCCATTTCTCCACTCCCCTTCTACTCGAAGCCCAATTTTGAGCACATGAACACCACTCACGTACACACACACCCAATGCAACTCAACCCAACACTGACCCTATGCTTTGTCTTTATCACACAGGCCCTGACCCCTGGAGGCTGCATTTCCCAGGTTCCCACGTCAACCACCGCTTTGACCAATGGGAGGTCCTGGTAGGGGATAGGAAGTGTTATGGACTGAAGTGTTTCCCATCAAAATTCAGATATTGAAGCCCTAACCCCCAGTGTGATTGTATCCGGAGACAGAGCCTTTAAAAGGTAATTAAGGTTAACTGAGATCAAAAGGGCAGGACCTTAATTTGAAAGAACTGGTGATCTCATAGGAGGAAGAGACACCAAGAGCGCGCGCGCGCTCTCTCTCTCTCTCTCTCTCTCTCTCTCTCTCTCCATGCACAAGGGAAAGGCCAGGTGATCTTGGACATCCAGCCTCCGGGACTGTGAGAAATAAATGTCTGTCGTTTAAGCTACCCAGTCTGTGGTATTGTTATGGCAGCCTGAGCTAACCAAAACAGGAAAGAAGGAGAAAGAAAAATCCAGAATATTTCTCTCTCTCATTCTCTGACTTAGGCAGCTCTGTCTCATCAATGACTTCTGCAGGGAAGGCCTACATGATCCCTGCCTCTGCCAGGTGACCAAGGCCCCATTTGTGGCCTTTGTCTCTACACCTATGCCTTTCTGTTTGCTAATCTGACAGCCACATCAACACCTGTTGTCTTCTCAGCCCCCCTTTACCTGGCTAATTCCCTGCATTCAATCCCTTCTGTTGTGAGCACTCACAGAGTTACTATTTTCCTGATTGGACCCTGCTTGCTACCTCATATGGTGCAGAAGGTGTGCCTGAGGGAAGCGGCACAAGATGTTGAAGGGTATCTCAGGGGCCAGTTCTCAAAGTTCCTTGCCTACCAAATTGCAGGGGGGCAAAGTCAGAGCTCAAAGTGGGGCATATCCAGAGGGCAGTAGGGAGTTGACAGAACATCTTCAGCAGTGGGAGGGTTATTTTGAGGGCTCCATTTCAGAAAGATCATGTCATAAAAGGCATCTACCTGCACCACCTAGAGAATTATTCTGTGGGGCTTACATTTTCCATATGGTTTCTCTATTGGTTCAGAGACACTACCTAAGACTTGTCTTCCAGAAGGAATGGTAGTAGGAAGGGGAAAAGAGACAACAAAGTGAACGGAGGTAAGAGCTGGCCCACCTATCCTCTCTGGATCGAGACTCTATCTAAACCACCATTTACATGGTGGGGTGAGCCACAGAAACCACGATGGCCCCACACTCACCCTCCTTCCCCTTACAAACCCCGGACTTTTGTTCTTCTAAGCCAAGTAGGCGCTGAGAAAATGCAAGCCAGAAACACCCCAGTCAGCACTTTAAATACAGAATTTATCTGTTCCAAATAAGGGTGTCATATGGGTGATGCAGCGAGTGCCAGCTGGTAGCTGTAACTCAAAAGGCCAGCATCTTGGTCTGCACAATCAATCATATACAGCAAGAGGAGGCCTATTTGTTCTTTGTCATTCTTCAGCAAACTTCTCTCTCTCTTTCTCTCCCTCTCTCTCTTACTTGGTTTGCTTTTCTTCCTTTCTTCCCTCTTCCCTTTCATTCTTTTTTCTTTTTAAAATATTCTTGGAAACCCTTTTCTGCCAATCACTGTCAGCGGCTACTCAGGCCTGGGTAAAGCAAGAGCAGATGCACAGTGAAATGCACAGACTTGGAAACAAGCTATGGAGGGAGTGTGGGAGGGAGTATTCCTCTCATGAGAGAGAGCAGATAAAACACTAGACGTTAATACAGCCTAAGACAGATTGTAATCTAATAAGAATCATTCTTCAGGTGCACAGACTGGCAGAAAACCGAATTGAACGCTTCATCACACAGAGCCGATTTAAGTAATATTAAAAATGTTATTCTCCCATGAGAAGGGTGCTGAGAGTTATACATGGTGGTAATATATTTAAGGCAGAGGTGGAAAAGACAAAGTCTCCAACAGGGGCACGGAAGCTAAATGGAAACAATGTCAGCACTCAAGATACGTCTCCTGTCCTGAAAAGCCTGGAATCATCAGAGACACTCTTATGACAGGTGTCCTTGATTATCCAGGTCAGAGGGTCCAGCTGGGGCAGTCAGGTGAAGGGAAACAGGTTTTAAGGACACTAGCCTATTTTAGAAGTCAGTTAAGTTTTCTAGTGTTTAAGAAAAGTGATGGATTTCAGGGAAAGGCTCATAGAAAATTCAGGAGATCTAGATCTCTCCTGGCCCCTCTCACTCAACATCGACCTGCATGAATCTGTGTTGGTGCACACAAGCCATCCTCTGTCATCTCCATGACCTGCACAGAGCCACCCACACACAGAAATTTCAGTAGAGCCTATGGCTAGGAGGCAGTGTGGGGTGTCCCATCAACCTCATGTTTAGACTCTTGCTGTCCATCTCCAAATATTCAAGTGCCATATTGTGCACTTGAGATGCACTCACAGGACTAATTTTATAACCTGTTTTAGCATTTCACCATTTTCCAATACAGTGGAGATGACTGGGACCTCTCCTCAACATTGAGATGTCCTTGGTATCAGTGGCCTGATAAATTCTTTATCAATAAAGCCAGTATTCCCAATCCTCCAAGAAGTAGATAAACCCTGACTTCTTTGAAACTTGATGTGTCTCAGTTGGGTCTTCTTAAGAACGTATGCATGGTGGGGAAGGGGCCAGTTCTTCGTCCCAGAAAAAAATACAACCATTGAATCCCAAAGGAAAGAACATCAGGAAAGAATATAAATGATCCTTTTTTAAGGCCCCAGATTTTTTTAATGTTTATTTTAGATAGAAAGAGAGAGAGAGAGAGAGAGAGAGAGAGAGAGAGCGAGCAGGGGAAGAATAGAGAGGAAGACAGAGAATCCCAAGCAGGCTCTGTACTGTAAGCACAGAGGCCAAAGTGGGGCTTGATCTCACGAACCGTGTGATCATGACCCGAGCCAAGATCAAGAGTTGGATGCTTAACCAACTGAGCCACCCAGGTGTCCCAATCCCCAGAATTTCTATGACAATTTGCTAGACATCAACTCTACGATCTCTCTGTTTCTCCCTGGAATGCTCCTGCCTCTCATTCTGTCTGGAATATGCCTCCAGCCTCTCTTCACCTGGCCCAATCCTGCTTGTCTTTCTAACATCAGCCCCAAGAAATCCCTTCCTCCAGGATGGCTTCCCAACCTTTCATAATGGCAGGCTCTATGTGATACCATCCTGTGGCCTCCTGTAGTTCCCTTCCATGGCTCTAATCACAACTGCAAGTCATTCATTGTTTACGTGATTATTTAATACCTATCTCCCGCTCCAAACTGTAAACTCCGTGAAGGCAGTGTGGTGGCCCTAAAAATTTGCCACTCAGGTCTCCTGCTGCCCAGGGCGGGGCCTGGGTGTAAGTGACAACTGGTGCCAGCTCCTGTGCCCTTAACCCACCAAAGTGATGTGCTAAGTCCTTGCTTCCCATAGGCTATTCCCAGCCACTAACCTAGGATAAGCACTGAATGAAGATCATTCCTGCCAGATGTGGGGCTCCTCCCACAGGCCAAAACTTTCTTAGAACAGGGCCGCTGTCTGAGACTCTCGCTACCTATGTTCCTCCCTACTCTCTCTCCTTCGCGGGGCCATCTGAAGGTTCTCTCCGCCTCCCTCCGCCCCAGGTCCCTCCGCTTTTTCTCCCAAAGGGCATCTGCTTCCCTGAGGACCCAGAGGACTCAGGCTGATGTGGGCAGTAATTCCCACTTATTCCCCACTGCTTCTCCTGGGCCTGTCACAAGGCCTGGTGTGTAAGAGGTACTCAATTAATATGCATAAAATGAATATATGCTTGCAGACATGCAAGAGAGTGTGGATGAAGCAGAGCAAATCTAACTCAACTTCTGGAAAATCAACTCTGAGAACATACCCTACAGAATCAGTATCAATGTCCCATTCCTCAGAGCCTTTGTATTTTAGGTAACCATGCCAACGGCTGAAGGAAAAACTGTTCTCAACACTGCAACATCAGTATCAACATGGCTACTTTTTATGGAGTACCTTGTACATGTAAGGCATTGGCTATATAATTTATAAGCATTAATTTATTGAATTCTCACAATAGCTGTATGAGGTTAATCTTACTCCATTCTAAGATGAGGATATTGAAACTTAGTAAGTCAGGACAGTTTAAGTTTTGCTGTGGTGACAAAAAACCCTAAGTCTTGGTGGCTTAAAACTAGTGTATGTAAATAGGAGTTTTGCACCTCCTTCTAACCTTTCAAAGAAAGTCAAAACAACCTTTGAACAGCGCCAGATGCTAAGTGTGACCTTGACATGTAGAGCTGGTGAGGCCCTGCCTCTTGGACCTCACACCACCCAGGAACATCTATGACTTATTTACTTGCTGGAGTTAAGCTTCGGGGACCTTAGGTCCCAGCAGCAGGTCTGCTCTGACATTTCCAGCTCTCACCAGGTCTGGCCAACCCAAGTCAGTTGGCTTTCCAAGCACAATGCAAAGCCTACTCACTAACCAGTCTTGTCACTGATGAAAGCTGGGATGGTCCCCTTTCAAAGACACAGCACTTTATTATTTTCAGTCTTCACATTATTGCTGTGACTGTGTCCAGAATCCCCAGCTCTGGGCTGGTCGTCTCAGCCAGGCAACTAGAAAAGAGTCTATTTTTGTCTCCTTCTTTTTCCTTAATAAACATTAAAATCTCCCAGTCTTCCCAACAATTTTTAGAATGACTGCTTACCCCAAGTGGCCAAGAAAATGTGAATGAGCTTCCCTTTTGGTAGTTCACTTAGACAAATGCCAAGATGGGCAAACTACAAAACCAACAGATTCTCTTTTTATCACATCCAAGGTATAAAAGTAAACTCTAGTATTAAATAAGCTCATTCAAACGATGCCTAACACTCCCAACCTCCCAACCCCCAGGGCCACTTTGGGAGGTTCTAGTTCGCCCTCAGGCTTGACCACCACCACGACTGGGTGAAAGAGTGAGACATCTTGCTCCACCTCTGCACGTGCTCAGTAAAACTCAAAGTGGCAGATGACATCACAACCATCTAGGCAGGAATCCACTTTGCTTCCAGGATAGGTCTCCACCAAGAGGCAACCTCGATATGAGCCACTCAGGGGACATTAGAAAGCAGCTAGCGAAAGGAAGAAGAGAGCCCCTGTTTGCACATGTCCTGCACGTCCCTGACAGACTGCAGCCTAGGACTCACAGCTTGGATGCTGCCAGAGCTCTCTGGCCCTGAAGCCACATCTGGTTTCCTGATTCAAGCCTCTCCTTTGTCAAAACAGGTTCTCTCCCGGCAGGGTCTCCACTTGAGCCCCTCTAATATTTCGTAAGCCTAATTGGAGATGGGGGTCTGAGAAGCCTCAGCCATTCTTGAAAGTCAGGGAGTCCCAGGGAGGGAGACCTTGGTCTCATTCCTAGGACCTGCCAGTTGTGTTGGCCAGAGTCCTACATCCAGCTAGTTGTGATCTGAGCCAATCCCATAACCAATTTCAGTACCTCAGTTTCCCCACCCATAAAACTTAGCTCTGGGACTTGGGAGCCTTAATGAGCATTGGCCTTTCCTGGATAAATTAACCAGGTGCCGGAAACATCTGTGGCTAGAGGCAGAGTCTGCTGT
Source organism: Panthera uncia (assembly GCF_023721935.1). Taxonomy (NCBI): domain Eukaryota; kingdom Metazoa; phylum Chordata; class Mammalia; order Carnivora; family Felidae; genus Panthera; species Panthera uncia. The sequence goes on along the minus strand of NC_064812.1, from coordinate 22,437,156 downwards.
ATAAACAGAATATAGTATTCGTATATACAAGACTGTAGCTAAAGCTCAAATACCAACTAAGCCTGACTTCATCCTAAGTCCTATTCAGTTAGTATCTTGGGAAAAGTCAATCTCTTCTCTGGACTACCATTATATTTGAAGAACTCACCTTCTCATTTACCTTGCTCTATTCTTCTCAGGGCAAAGGGTTTTCTGTAAAAGGTGAATAATCAACAATTCTTATAGCACTTAAATCCTAACAATGTTCCAAAAATAAATACCCGAGAAGAATATATGCTTCACATGGACACGGGCAATATCTGTCTTATTCACAAACATGTAAGTACTGATCCACAGAGGATACTAAAAAAGAGCTTATTGAACAGATGAATATGAATAAATGAACAGATAATAGCCTTAGAAAAATGCTATATGGTTGCGTAAGTTTCAAACTGCCTTTATGGCATCTCCTTCCATGCTATTCTTAGTTTATAACTCTATCAGAGCACAAAATACAAAGCCACTTGATAAACCAGGTAAGACTCAAAAAAGTCAACTTCACAGGCAGTAGCAGATCTGGAAACAAAACCTAGGTCTCCAAATACCCAAGTCAGTCTTATCTTTACAACTCACTCTTTTCCTTCGTCTAAAGTAAGTCAGAAAACTACAGCCCATGGGCCAAATACAGACCTTCACCAGAGTCTTATAAATAAAGTTTTAGTGGAACACAAGCCACACCCATTTACTTACATACTGTCTGTGGCTGTTTTTCCACTGGAACAGCAGAGCGGAATAGTTGCTAGAGACCTTATGGTCCACAAAGCCGTAAGTATTTACTATGTGGCTCTTTGTAGAAAAAAGCTTGCTGACCCTAGCTCTTTAGCCACACTCCCTGGAATCCCATAACCGTCCAGGAGCTACTGCTAGAGACAAGGGCTTGTTGGTCATTGTTTGGGTCACATAGTCTACACAACCACCAGCTTGCTACTTTGAGTGCAGAAAGTTTTACACACGTCACCTTATTAAATTCTCCCCACAATCATATAAGGTGGACATTATTATACACACATGGTGTGCTAATGGAATTAGGCTGAACCATATAAAATTGCCATTTATTGTAGGTCAAATCCTAGAAATTTCTATTTTAAAGATATGAAAACATCAACACAGTTAAGTGAAGGTACTCAGATGCTACCCAGCTGTAGCTGTAGGGCAGCCACTGCTGCTTAAAACTTTATACTTCGCTTTAGGTATTAAAGGTTGTGCAAATCTTGAGGAACCCAATCTAATGCTGTTAAAGCAAACTTTTCCCGAGGTTATGTGGTCAGGAAAGTTTTTGGGGTTCTTCCCCACCCCAAGTAGCACCTATAAATATCCCACAAAACTAGTCTTCCTTGGGACCCATTTGGGAAACACTTCAGTCCCTCCATCCCCACCTGAGAGGTTGCAACACTTCACAGGCACTGCAGTCCCCCGTTTCCCTGACTGCCACCATCTCCTGTCCCCTCCAAACGGCCACACAACTGCTCTGGGCATGCCCAATTTGAGACTCACTGTACCTTGCTACATGGGCAAATGAAACTCCATTTTCGCTAAAATAACCTGAATAGTCCATGCTGCTGCTGCAGGCTAATTCCATTTACAGGAATAATGAAACTCCATCCTTACATGGCACTGGATGTTCATTTAATACACGTTAACCATCCCATACCTCCCATTTGTAATGCAAATAAACTGCGTCTCCCATCAGAACTGCTCACTCTCCCTCTAAGTCAAAGTTCTTAGGATTTATGTGCCGAATCAGTCGCAGGCTCTTTTCCAATAGTAGTATCCAAAATCTGAGGCTGCCTTTTTTTTTTTTTTTTTTTTTAAGTCCAGGTCAATTAAGCAATGTGCTTGGCTGTTTTCCCTCCCTGCACCGCCCCCCTCCCCCCCCTTTAAAGAGAATAATTGCTAGTATATGTAAAGTTTACAGTCAGGGCCTCATTTATTACAAATTTTCTCCAGGAATAATATTTAAGTCCACAACTTGTCATAAGCATCCTCCCCTAGCCCCTCCTAAAATATTAACTTGGTAGGGAGGTTAGAAATCTATCATAACCAATGACAGACATCCATGCACAAAAATAGCAAGTCTCAAGTTTAATATTTTATTGCCATATTTTGAAACAACTGGTTAGGCAGCTGCTACTGTTATCTTCCAATTATTTCTCATTTTTCCAGAGTTTTAAATGCAAGCTGTAACAAATTAAATCTAAATTTCTATATGCTTAAAAAAAAAAAAAAGCATTTCAGAAAACACTACCAAAAAAAAATTGAAGTAGAGAGGAAGAAAGGGAATATTGGCAGTAAGAAAGAGAACTCTATTTTTAATGTCTCCAATGATTTGTTTCGATTGCCTCCAGGTATGCGGATATGGCTTCCCCCAGGCGGTCCATGCAGCCTCTACTCTGAATCTCAGGCTGAGATCCTGCAGTTTGCTAAAAATGCACTTCTCCCTGCCAATTTTGTAAAGGTGCTCAAGAAACCCCTTCTCTGAATGCCGAACATTTTGCATGCTCTGGTCTAACACTACCAATGGTGCTCAATGCACAAGAAACTTCTCCAAAGATTAAATGGGTCCTACTTTGGAGATATCAGTTCAAACAGAATTGCATGTGATTTCGATTGAATACAAAGGCAGAGAACAGTGTGGTGATTTTATTCCAACATCAATATACTTTTCGCCATAAATTACAGGTCTTGTGTTTAACAATTACATTTTTGCTAAAGAAGAAATAATAACAATACATATTTGAACCTTTTCTTTTTTTCCTTTTTAAAAAATCCGGCTCCTTGACCCTAGTTAGGGGAAGCTGAGGGTGAAGGTAGGAGGCAGATTGTCACAATTCCTCTCCATCCTGCTGCCGAGATTCAACACAGATTTCATGTCACTAAGGCTTTGTTTGGTGCAACGCTGTGAAGTGGCTCACTCTTGCTGTCCTTTCTGTTGTAGTACATGACACCGTGGCTTGCAGGTGGCTGCTGCAATCACAGTTGGGTAAACAAAGCCCCGCTATTGAATCAGGCTCCCTGCACACCTGGTCTGCCCTGCTGGGAGCCAGAGACTCCCTCTCACCCCCCACCGCCCCGGCATGGCACACAAGTCCCTGGACCTGTGGCTCCATCCAGCCTTTGCTTCCTCCTCGGCAAGCCTGGGTTCTCTTAGCTCTGTTGGAATGCCTTTCCTTCTCCACGACCTATTACTCCTAATTTCTAATAAAAGTGGTCACTTGATTGCGACGCCTTCCCAAAATCATCTCTGGCAACTTAAAAAACAAACAAAAACAGAAAAACAAAAGATTCCCGGGCCTTATTTCACGATCTAACTTTTCAAAAACTTTCCAGGCATTAATGACACAGACCCAGATCCAGGAACCACTATTCCAGAACAAACCAGCAAGCACAGGAATCACCCAGGGTGGCTGTTAAAGCGCAGGTTGTGAGGCACCAACCAAGAAGCTCCTTATTTGGTGTGTCTGGGTCGAGGCCTGAGAATCCGCATTTCCAACAAGCTCAGGGTGATTCTACCCCAGGGGCCACACTTAGAGAACCACTGCTCTTGGGTAAGCCCCTTGAGGGTCAGGGCTTAGTGCACTTTCATTCCCAGTATTGAACACGGTATTTGGCACATTTATCTGCTGAATGAACACCCTTTCGAAAGTGTTAAGTTTATGTTCTACTTTCATCCCACAATGATTCTTCATTTGCAGAGCTAAAACCCAGTTGCCGACTTCGATACAGAGACTCAAAAGTGCTAAACCAACAGGGTAAGTAGCACTCAGTTCTCTTTAAGGAAAAATGCCACTCTTACTGGTTGGCTGGTAGGTTGGTTGACTTTTCTTCTGAAAGGTAATGAGAGGCAAGCATCTAGTACTAGAGAACATCAGGAGAAAATCATCTTTTTGTCCAAGTGCACTTTCAATCGGGAGCAATGATTTACTGCTAACACTGAATTTATTCAGAATCCGTGGAGGATTTGCATGGCCAAGCTCTAATCACTTTCAGAAGAGCGCCCCACGGTTGCCACAGTCCGTTGAAACAAGATGAGAGATTGTCATCTGAGATTTGCCACGTCAGGGCTTCGTCAAAAAACAAAATCAACACCTTCCCTTTCTTCCTCTCCTACCAGAGATGATTTCTGAATTTCTGTACATTTGTGAATTCACAGAAGCATGAACAGGATGACGTGAACATCACAGATGCAAATGTCTTTGTTCCTAACAAATTGCTCTTGCTTCCCTCCTTCTCTAAGTTTGGGAGTGGGAGGGAATGGACTCTACACAGCATTCTATCTCAAGTTTAGAAGGCAGAGGCAAAGGTGAGTTATACTTTTCCAAAGTGTTCTGTTAAGAGTAGCTGTTAAAAACACATATACACACACACCCTCAACTATTTTTTTTTTTTGCAATGCTGCTTTATACTTTAATAAAACTGACATCTGCATCTCTAAAGAAGTAACTTTACTGTCAAAAGAATCTAGCTTAGTTTCACTTGCCTGAAATGTTTTCATCTCGGACCAAATTTAGAATACCCCACCACCTGCTGACACCACCAATGTCCAGCAAAGAAGCAAAAACTCACCTCTTCCATCCACTTCCCAGATGGAACAGTCAAGATGACCCAGATATCCAAGAGGTTTTTAATTAGCCCTTAACTCCTTGTTCCTTCTTGAGAATGTGCAACCTTTGTGCTCCAAATGTTGTAGAAAACACACCTCAACTCCATGGTGTCATCAGAGAGCATCTCCCTACCAGAAAGATTCAGTGTATACTGGGCGGCATTTGAGCTCTTTAAGAAATGCTGACGGGGGTTGCAGGGTGAGCAAAAATGGGTATAAGAAATCCTAAAGTTATAAACTTCCAGTTATTAGTCATGGGGATGTAATGTGCAGCGGGGTAGCTATCGTTCAGACTACATTGCATATTCCAAAGATGCTGAAGAGTGGATCTTCAAAGTCTTCATCACAAGAAAAAGATTCTGTTAACTAGACTTACTGTGGTGATCGTTTTGCAACACATACAAATATCAAATCAAGAAAGAAAAAATACTGACACATAGAATAACACTAAAAAGGAGTCAACAATCTAGGCTATTTTGGAAACAATAGTGAAAGCTCTTGGAGCCTGTTCCCACATCTCTGGATGTGAGGTTTGTGGTGGCCGTGACATCAGGCTAGGTGCCCTCCTGCTCTAAAATTCTATTAATGTATTTGCTAAGTTATTTTTTTTTTTTATTTTTTTTTTAAAGTTTTTTTTTTTTTTTTGGGACAGAGAGAGACAGAGCATGAACGGGGGGGGGGCAGAGAGAGAGGGAGACACAGAATCGGAAACAGGCTCCAGGCTCCGAGCCATCAGCCCAGAGCCTGACGCGGGGCTCGAACTCACGGACCGCGAGATCGTGACCTGGCTGAAGTCGGACGCTTAACCGACTGCGCCACCCAGGCGCCCCAAGTTACTTTTATTCTCCTGTTACCTCTTAAGTTTGTGTCTTCTCAAATCGGTTAGGCCTAATAGCAAACAAGCCTTGGCATATACATGACTTGGGTTAGGTATTTTTGAGGTTGAAAGCAACAGAAACCAACTCTAAGGTGCTGAAGAAACAAAAAGGCAGTGTTAGTAAGAAGATTCAAATATGTTTTTTGAGACCCAAGGGCAGGAATGCAAACAGGGACAGAAAGGGACTGCAAACAGAAAACCCAAGTGTTAAGGACATGGAAGCATGCTTTCATTTTTGCTCCTCTCGGCTTCTTCCCCTACACTCTGCTCTGCTACTCAGCCTTATAACACAAATGGTTATAAGAGGTTAGATATGCTCTACTCGAGAAATGAGCCTGAATGGACACTGGAACCCCTGATTCTCATTGTCTTGTACATAATCAGAAAGGGTTCAATTACAAACATGGACACTGGGAGCCTATAAATTTAGGGGGTGTGGTGAATTACCGCAGTAGAGGGTGAAACAGTTCCCTGAAAGTGGTGAGGGGAGGGAGGGGAGTGGTTCACCACAGAGGGGAACCCATGTTGAAATGAGAACTACTTTCCTTGAGCTGTGTTGAGAAGGCAAGTTATGCCAAGCACTTGCCACCTAGGAGCTGGTCTGCTTTAGTCAGTCACCTTTTCGGTTTGGTTTTATCATCTTTAAGCAGGAATTATATTATGTTTCTCAGTCCCTTAGTATTTTCAGATTCTCAGTACCAAGCACATTGGCTCATAATGCATCCTCCTTTCCCATGCTAAATGAGAAAATATACAAGTACTTTGTGGACTGTAAAATAATGTATTGATGTAAGAGATCATCCTTAAAAGCTATTTCAAATGCAGTGTAATTAGTCTATTCACTTTCTTCAAGTATCTGAGTCTTTTGCCTCCATAATAAAGGTCCCCCTCGGCAAATATGGACTAAACACCAAAACAATACCACCCGTCCATTAAGACCAGACTAGATATTCTACGTAGGCAGCACATGCATTTTGTATTTCTTTGGCCCATTGCCTCCTGAGAGTGCATTTCTGTTATAGTACAGTGGGCTAGAAGTGGAAATCATCAGCTGCAATTCCTCTCTGTATCTCATTAGAGGTCTAGTTTCCCCTTAATGCACATGAAGACCTTTCATTACCAATAATGGGAGCTGCACGCATCAAAGAGAAAAATAGACCCTCACCACTGTGATGTAGGAGATGAGGTTACAGGGACACTTGCCTGCCTGATTGGAGGATTATAACATTCAGAGATACATGATCAGATCAAGGAAAAATTAAAATCTTTGTTGACTATTTTAAAAAATAAAATGCAATTTAAAAACCTCAAACTGGAGAAGGGCAAGAATCAAAACTAACAAATCATAGGCAGATTGAATCTAGGAATGAGTTAAGCAAGTGAAAGCCAAATGACAAGATAAACAAAGGTGGGGAAAGATTACTCGGGGGATCTGACAAAATAAGAGCTGTTTCCAATACATACAAGGTAAAACATTGGCAACAGAGACTACAGTCCGAGAAGAAAAGGCAAGGACCATTTACCGTCAGAAGCGGTAAACACTGCTGAAAAGTTAAACAAATCCTTTGCCTCCATGTTCACAAAGGAAGATGGAAGGTGCCAGAAATGGCTGTGCCCTGGAAAGGGGTCAATGAAAAAAAATATTACTGAAGGAAATAGAAGTGACACCTGAGTTTATGTCTTGCGGTTGACACAGATGCCAGAAGCAATATTTTCCTACTGCAATCAACTAAACTTTAAATAGGGAGAAACAGGCCACCCTGTATTGTTACGAGTCTGATGAACAAGTGCTAGAGTCCTTCACTTTTGTCCAAATGTAGAAACAGTAATTTGGGGATTAAAAGAGAACATCATTTTTACCTTTTTTATAGTATAACACCAGTGGATGAGAATTTTCTTATAGTTTTTTTTTTTTTTTTTTCTCCCTGAAGGGGAAGATACACTTAGAAACAAAACTAAGTATGTATCTGCAACCTACTGAAAAGGGCTTCCAGCAAACCCTACTGTAAGGATGGATTCAGTACCCCATCTACTATCCCCTCAATTCACGAATGTTCCAGGAGATATTTAAGTTAGTAAGACTCTGAGGCTACATCCTATCTTTAGTAGACTGCTTGCCATCAATTCAATCAAAGAATTGAAAATGGGTTGCCTAACCCACAGTTGTAAGAAAATCCAAATATTAACATCAGTCGTACTGAATCAAATTGTGACGCTAATAAACTGATCATGTGACAGCAGATGTGAGGGCTTAACAGCCTCTGAGAATAAGAATACAGGTAATCAAAGAATTGTCTAGGACAGCTCAAACCCCTATGGATTGGCCCAAACTCCCCAAACTGGTAGCGGTGGCTCTTGGAAACCATTTCTGCTTGCAGGATTTTTATCCCTAAAATCACTACTGAACTTTTGGTATAGCCATTATGTATGTATTCTACTGTAAGGCCAACCAGGCTTTTTTTTTTTTTTTTTTTTTTTCTATGTAAAAAGAAAGCTCAAGTCAACGGGTATCAGGCCACAGCTGTCTGCTCCAGCAAACTGTAATTTCCCGGTAGCTCTGGCTCCCCAGTCTCTCCCTCCCTGTCTCAAGAATCTGGAATATCCCTGTTCCAATCCATGCAAAGAGGTTCAGATTCTAATTTGGAAGTCACCACACAGTAAGCCACTTCTAACTTTCCCACTGCGCAGTCTTAGACTACGGGATGCAGAAACCACCCACTGCTTTTCTCTCATCTTTGTAAACATTAATTTAAGAGGCTCAGGATCTTCATTCTTCCCCTACTTATCTACTAACCACTGTCACAACAGAAGGAATCCTCTGTTGAGAAGGACCAAAGCACTGTCCAAGGCACTGACGACTTGATCATGCTTTCTACAGATGGGCACTTGAGTCATTTGCTAAAATAAGCCCTACAACTATCTGGCTTGACCCCAGTTTAGTATTTTCTCTTTAAACACCCTTGCCCCATTTCTATGATAGATCATAGAAAAAGAGGCCCAATGAGATTAAGGGAAAAAAATTAATAAATGGTATACATCTAATATGAATGAGAAAATGTTTACTATAAAATGGAGTTTAAAATTCAAATAATTCTCTCACAACACTCCAATATCCACTCCAGCATTCAATGCCAGTATGGTTTGAAAGTGAAGGTTTCAATTAGGTTTTCCAAAGACTGTGTTACAAAAACACAGTGTGAACAACGTAGAAACATTTTAGAAAACATTAAAATTTGAAATTAAAACAAAAATAATTAAGTTAACATTAGATAACCACATCCGAATTTCCAAGTTTCCAAAAATGGAGGAAAGGTTATTTTCGTTTACCTCGGTATTTTAAAAAACAAGGTATCTGGGGTAGGCTAAAGACTCATTCTCTCAGGTATTTTCAATTAAAAATAGTCCTACATCTACTTGAACCTTACAAAGCATTATCAATGATTATGGGGTCAAATTCAGGTATATTTTACTTTTTTGATTTGTCACATTTAATTTTCCATTAGATTAACATGCTAGCTTTTTCTGTCTTTTTGTTCTTGGGTAAGTGAGTGATTTATTAGACCCGGTACTCAGTTTATGAGCTTTTCTCATTTCAACGTGAAGAAACTGCAAATATTTATAGAAGATGAACCATACGTATTTGTTCCTGAAAAATGTCAGAATACAGCACTCAAATCAAACACCGAACAGAAGCTCTTCCTTAACACTACATACTGTGCAGATTTAATTTCCATTGACATGTTTCCCTAAACAGTTTTTCCCAATACAGTAATTCCTAACCCGAAAACTACTGAAATCTTCCATTTAGTGTGTTACTCTGAGTTATGTGTTACTCTGTTATGTGTATCGAAATGATCATATGGAATGTAAGAAATAACCACACCTTTAAAGAATATAATTGAATCATGTTACATTAATCTTACACCATGAAGAAAACAGTAATTAAGTTTACGTTTGAAAGGACTTTCCTTTTAGTTTGCTCTTTGATACTTCAAGGGTGCTTTGTTTAACTCACAATAGAATTCCAAATCTAGGCAACTCGAATGCAAGGAAATAAACCAACAGAGTATACAATCCACAAGGACGGAGACCAGGACCAGTTTTGTTTATCAATACCTCTCCTCTACCTAGTATGACCACACTCAAGTACGGGTTGACTCCAATCATCAGGCAGCAGCATGGGCAGGAGTGCAAACTGCTTGAAGGTAATTTGGCAATACAGTTAAAAAGCCTTAGAATTTTTATATAATCTTTGACCAGCAGGTCCACTTCTAGGAATTTATCCTAGAAAAATTAATTCATGTGAGCAAGTACCTGAATTCGAGAATGTTCAAGGGCCACAGCTTTTTAAAAGCAAGAGCTTGCTAACAACCCAACATCCCAGAGAACTTGAGAGTACGTCCGTCATCACAGTCCATACTGAGCCTCCACTACGTACCAACCACTGAACATTCTGTGCACTTCACCCGAATCTTCGATAAATTTCTTCAATATTCACACCCGCCCACAGGGCAATATGCCTGTCCCCTTTTCACATCTTGTTTGGATGAGGAAAGTGAAGCACATGGAGGTTAAGCAACTTGTTTAAGTACACCCCAGAGGGGAAAAAGGTCAGGTTTCCATCCAGCTGCCTGCTCCCAGAGCCTCAGCAGTACCTCCAGAACAATGCTGCCAGGGGAAAAAAAAGACTTCTCAACTCTCCTTATCCCTAACCCGTTCTCTCTGATCATCTTCCGATGGGCCATGTCTTCAAGATGAAAATCACTAAATAGAGTCTCACAGGCACACTTCTGCCAGTTGTACCCCTCACGGATTTTGGTGTTACACACAGCAGGATTTCTGATTATCTTTCAAATCTGAGATTAAAAGCCCCCCTCCCCCATGGAGTACTGTTCTTCCAATTCTTCTTTCCCCACTTAGAAAACACCATGTCAGCAGAATTATACTTCATGGTATGGAAAGATAAACATGAAGTCCTAAATAAAAAATAAATACACAGAATGAATTTCTTTTTCATACCAAATACGGTTCCTTTGGTGATTTTTTTTCCCTTAATTCTAGTGGCCAATTAATGACCTGGCATTAATGGTACTGGCAGACCATCACCTGTGGAAACGAAACAACAGACCAATAAGAAGCACGCCCAGCAGTTTGAGGCTTGGGGATGAGGGCTGCCTGGGCAAGCACACAAGGCCTGGCCTTCCAGGGGCACCAATTTGGTAGAACGAAGCACAAGAATTCACAGTGTGCCAGGGCCTCTGGGTCAGGAGTTGGGACAAGCAGCACTGGACTCTATGTTGAAATGTGGCACCTCAGAGGTAGTAGAAAAGGTGACGGAGCCTGCAGGTCTGAGCCTGATGAAGCTTCTGATCAAATCTGTTTTATCTTTTGGAGACAAACAGCATAAGCAAAACAAAAATAAAAGGCTAGATGTGTCTAAAATCAAATGAGCAGGCAGTCAAGGTTGTTTTATTATTTTATTATTAGCTGGAAAGACTTCAATATGCAAGTGTATTTCTTCCAAGAAGTGGCCCAATGTGATCTCAAGAGTCCAGGTTAACTCCTTTTCTGGAAACTTCCTTTTCTCAGTTGTTGTATTCCTGAAGAGCCTGGGCCATGAAGAGTTTGCCTAAATTTTGGGCAGTGAACTCCTTGATGTTCTGGCAGTAAGTGTTAATCTGGCCTGTGCATTTGGGAAAGTGAGAAAGAGAGTCACAATGTTCCATAAATTATAATGACCTAAAACACTAGTCAAGCAAGAAAATCAGAATGCAGGATCATCAGAGTTTTGTTTTGTTTTGTTTTGTTCTGAATCAAGAGTTTATAAGAATCAATTCCATTTGTCCATATCCTTATAATGAAGAATGTAAGTTCTTTTGAAAATAGGCTATCTTCCACTCCTGGTTGCACGGAGAATGAAGAAAAACAGCAGTTAAGTACATATTAGCTATCAATCAAAAGGTACTGACTATGTTGATCAGACGCACGTTGTACTAAGACAAGTGAGAAAACAGCACTGGCTCTTCTTAGCCAGGCACAAAAGAGATCCAGATACCAAATCACAGAACTGCAAACTAAATGGACCTACCTGACCCAGATATGAACAAGTACAGTAGTTTTCAGTCTGTGCTCTAGAAATACTAAGGGTTTCTTCCTCTTCTAACCCAAGATAGAGCAGAAGCAGAGAGTCCATGTGAAGAAAGAAATACATCACTGCTCTTTAAGTCTTAGAATTAATGATCTAATCTAATGCAACATTTGTGCAATGTGCTTTGAAAATATAATAAATACAACTCTGCTTGAATTGGACCTTAAGTAAGGAAAACGTGTCCCAGTTTCCCAAATTTAACTTATATGTATTCTAGAAAATCTTAAGGAATTTGGAATTCACCCCCCACACTGAAAATGTACCAACAGAATTAATAAATTGTGGAAGATCATCTTTTGAATAGGATTTTTACTCAAATATATCTCACAGGCAACTAGCTGATCGAATCAAACAGTATTTAACAGCATTTACACAGAAATCAGGTTATCATGGCTAAATAAGAGCACAATCAAGTCCTAGCAAAGGACACAAGACTCCACCAACCACTGAAAGGCAGTGTTAAATGGTAAGTACATCCACACAAAGTACATCCAGAATTGCATTCATGTTGCTACAACAGAAGTCAAAGTTAAGGGAAATCCTTTTCAATTCAAACACCCACAAACAGACATGGGCTCAGTGCTGGACTGGAACATGAAAAGTAAGCAGCTCGAGTTAAATGATCTTCTGCATTATGAGAAGGTAAAGATTTTTTTCTTGGTTTCTATGAAAGATGACTCAAATAAAACCTTTCCACTTTAGAAAGTTTATAATGCCATCTCAAAAAATGCTTAAACAAGGAGTGAAGTGCAGAAAGAAACTTAGAAATAACAAAGACTGACATGTTCATAAGTTTCAGAGAGTATATGTGCTAGATTCAAATTCATCATTCAACCATTTTAAATACACTAGCTTTTATGATGTATTTTTCTGTTGATAGATCTTTCCTTGTCTCCTGCTTCCTAAGGAAGAGAGAAGAGTAGCCATGTTTTGCACCAGCTGACAGTACCTGCAATGAGCAGAGAATCCATCCTGGCTGGCGGCTGGGGTGGCTTAAAGAGCTTGGACAGATCCTCCTCAGGCAGTGGGGGCTCCCCTCGACTCTGGCGCTGCATATTCTCCTGCTGGCGACGCTGCTGATACTAAAATTCAGAGGAGAAATTATTTGGTTATTTGTCCCTACCTGAGGAGAAAAACAGACCCATTGTCAATTACGCGATCAGCAAAACTCCATTGCTCTGAATTCAAACTTCAGTTTTAAAAATGGTAACCCATGGTAACTCCTGCTTCTAAGAAGCTAATGAATATGGCAATAAAGAAAATGCCTTTGTTGGAAACTCAAGTGTCACTCTGAGAGTCTATAATGATATGCAAAAAGCAAACTGGTTATGTAGGAAACCGGGGGCTTAAAAGATAAAGAAGTTCATAATTGGTGAGTGAAGGGGAGCGATTTTACCATTTATGACAATAGGGTAAATGACGGCGTTACAAGTAACATTTATCTTAACTGTAGTAAGTAAAGGAATCAACGATCACATTGGGGAATTTTTTCAACTTTACCCCTACTGACCAAAACAACAATAATGCTGATGATGTTAATACTGTAACATCATCACTGCTATTATTACAGTAGTAAGCACTTCTCCTGATCAGCTGTGCTTTTAGCCCTATAGCTAAGAATGAATATTAGCTTAGATAACGCTTCAGAAACTTTCCAAACGAAGATTCCCGTGATTCTCTGAAGAGAAGGTGAAGATACATCTAAAGGTATGGCTTGACTACAAACTCACAGAGCAAATTATAATCAAGAGGTAACACTTGTGGGTTGCTTACAACAGCAGAGCGAAAATATCCCACACGTAGCCCTTAAAATGTCAGGTAATGAGAAACCAAGGTGGGCCAGTAAAAAGTTTAGGTCGTTGGATTCTTAAAAAGGGGGAGTACCTTCCTTTGCAAAGATTTCTATACTCATTAGGGGATTTGAGAGAAGTCAGACAAATCTAAAAAGGGTTACGAATGGTGGTGGTGGTACAAATAAGCATCATGTGCAAAGTTTTAAGACATATTAGAATTGTAAAAAATATCTGTAAGACTGGTTTCCAGAATCAACGGTCTCACAATTTGATACTCCAGGCTGCAACCTTCACCTACAGGAAGCAGCAGCAGGAGGACAGAATCATGCTTGGTCTTTTCTGCTGTCATCGTCCCCTGCTACCCTTTATAAGTGTTTCACCATCGCCATTTTTACTACCCATCATCTTTTCTTTTAAAAGGTATATACTTTATAGATTTATATGTGTTTTTAAAATTCTAAGTACAATAGAAACACAAAGTACTTAAATTTCACTATATACGAACAACTGATATTAAAAAAAAGTTTGAGTGTAATATTCTCAGAACCCCTTAGTTATACTTGTGCTGAGAATTATACAGTTAACAACACCTAGTTTCAAGTGCATTTTAATGAAAACACAGTAGTCACATACAAACACTTTCACAGATGAACATTCTGGAATCAACTTATCTATGAATCTATAATTCTATAATCTTATAATTATCTATAAGAACTCCTCAGAACAATACAGTCCTAAAAACAATATTCCAGGAACTGTGAGAATCATGTGGCCTTCAAGCAACACTAATAAAGAAAAGGCTAAATGGCCATAGCAGTGTGTATGTGCATGTGAGAATATTCAGGTAGTTCTAGGGTTTTTATCTGTATTATACTATCTATTTCACAGCGGTTGGTCTATTATTTCCTATCAAAATTGCTTGCTCTTAATCACAATTGCTCAGTTTTTCAAATGAACTGAAGATTGCTAACTATGCTGCAATGAGCCACTACCAAACCAATTACAGTTAGTAAAGAAATGAGCTGTGACACTCCAGAATCTCTTCTGCCTCTGATTTTCTCAATAAATGTATCTCTTATTTGCATAACGCTGTCATCACAATCTGAGCTTAATACACCAGCATTCTTTAAGACAGGTATTTTAAAGTACAACTTAGAAATAATATGTGAGGAACATACTATATAAAGAATAACCTTTTTAAATATGATATAGTTACCAGCTAATAGTCAATGCGTTATCAAATATAATTTCGATAGTTTTGAATATAACTCTTAAAGCACCATACTTAGGAATGAATTCCATGTCTGTTGAATTTTTCCATAACACCAACCTGATGTTTCTGCTGCTGCTGTTTACTCGTGTTCCTCATGTATGTGTTATATTTAACTATATCTTGGCTCATTTCATCCACTCTGTCCATCAGCAACTGTAGATTCTTCCCCAAATGATTGCTGAAATGTAAAGTAAATATACTGGCATGTCATACTTTAAAGTTATAGCTCTGCCACTACTCTAAACACTTCTGAGATATTAAACTGAGCTGCTATTTGCTAAAAGAATGAGAGCACACATACACATAAGAAGGGTCCAGGAAAGAGTGTGAATCAGATTGTTATTAAACTTTTCATATTGAACTCACACTGTAACCACCAGAGCACCTGAAATAGCTCAGTTTCTTACTGTCAGAGCATACATACATCAGAGTAGAAGCTGTTAAACATATCTAGCAGGATATCTATAATGTTTATTTCCTGAACAACCAAGTTTAACCTAAGCTCAGCACTCCTGCACCTTTTCCCTTAGCACCACCCCCTTCCCAACTGTGTTCCAGAGCATTTAAATCAGGACGCATGGAAAGGAAGAACCATGCAAACACACTAAGACTTCTGGTACACGATTTCTCTATCCAGCAGGTTCTAAAAGAACAACAGCATTTATTCTGTAAAGCTACATGAGGAAAGGAAGAGGGCTCCTTTCCCCTTGCCCTCCCTAGAATGTGTAGTACAGTCATTTACACTTCTTTTCCTCTCCAGAAATTTCTACTGCAGCTAATTTACCAAAATCATCTTAGAAAATGATGCTCATGATTTGTAAAATGACCACCATATTCATTGATTTCTGCCTGCAACTAACTCCTACCATGGTAAAGCCTACTACTGCATACATGTACTCTAAAAATAACTAGTTAACAAATAGTATTCACTCATTCATTTCAAACAAGTATTTACTAAACATCTATTATGTTCCGACTTCAGTGTTAGCAAATAGAGACAATGATGAATGAGACATTCACGGTCTCTATCTTCACTGAGCCTACAAATGATTAGGTGTGGGGAAGCGGGGAAGGGAAGGTAGAGACACTTTGGACAGTATGGTTGCACTATCCCTCTGAGGAGATGACAGGCTGAAAGCAAACGATCAGAAGGAATCAGCCAAACAAAAGTCTTCCTGGAGAAGACAGCATCAGTGCTGAATGCCTGTGATGCACAAGAACGAGGCCAACAAAAAGAGGAGGTCTCGGCCATGGCTGGAACACAGAGGTCAGACAAGCCCACATGGGAAGTCATCGGCTGCACCACAAAACACTAATGACAGTTAAAGTGAATGAGACCCCTCAACACCAATTAAATGATGCCCTTGAGTTGTTCATGTTTGTGGTATATTTTGCCTTAAATCTTAAAATGACCACTCTGGCTGCTATGCAGAGAACAGACTGGAGGGTACAAACCAGGAGATTAGTTAAAGAGTCTATTTTGGTGTGTTGACAAAGATGTAGAGAAACTGGAACACCCATAGACTGTGGTGGGAAGGTAAAGTGGTACAGCTGCTATGGGAAACAGTTTGGTGGTTCCTCAAAGAGTTAAAAGTTACCATATGACCCAGCAATTCCACTCATATTTATTCAAGAGAACTAAAAACATAGGCTCACACGAAGACTGTGCACGTATGTTAATAGTTGTATTATTCATAAAAGCCAAAAGGTGGGAAAAAAACCAAATGTCTATCAAAACATGAATGGATAAGTTGTGGTATGTCCATACAATGGAATAGTATTGAGCCATAAAATGAATGAAGTCCAGATACATGCATAAACCTTAAAAACAATATACCATGTAAAAGAACCTAGATACAAAAGGCCTCTCGCTATATGGTTCCATTTATATGAAATGTACAGAATAAAGAAATCCATAGAGACAGAAAATAATGAGTGGCTGCCAGAGCATGGGAAAAGGAGGGATGACATGACTGCTTAATGGATACTATTTGGGGTGATGAAAATGATTTGGAATTAGTAGTAAATGTTTGCACAACATGGCGAATATAGCAAAAGCCATGATATATTGAATTCTTTTTACCAAGTTTTGGCTCTTTCCTAAATGAAAGAACACAGAACTGGTGTGTGTGTGTGTGTGTGTGTGTGTGTGTGTGTAAATAAATTTACCTTCTAATCTCAGGTCTGGAACTACCTACATAACCTTAGCCCAGTTGACCTAATGACGCTTTTTCAAAACATTCAAATGTTTCGCTTTTTTGCAAAAGTGTTTTTATCAAATTAAATTTTATTTCATATTTATCTTAGCCCATTTTAATTTCGTGAATCATTTTTAACTTTAAAATATTTCTTATTCTTTGGAAACAAGATAAGTATTTGTTTCTGTTTTCTTCTAATTACTTAACAGCTTGATTCTAAGTCACCTCTAATTAAATGGTCTAGGCCAATGGTCAAGGTGAGTAATTAATTCATTTTTTCCTCCGAGTACTTAGTCCACATCCACTGATTATACAGTCACACTGTGTTCCAAATACAGTCAAGATTAAAATTTAACAATACTCTGTCATCTAAATGTACTCTTTCAATACACACTATTGAGTACATATTTTGCCAGTCACCCTGTCAGATGCTGTGTATTGAACTGTAAAAGACATTGTTGCTCTCCACCCATCCTAGTGAGAAGACAGGAATGTAAACAGATAAACACAACACAGGGATGTAACAGAAGCATACAAGATAGTCTGGTAGGAGGAGATGAGACTTTCCAGATAATGTGACAATTGAATTTTGAATTTTGAATTTTTGAAGAGGAGTTGGAGACAAGGAAGGCAGGAAGGGACATTGAAGATACTGGGCACAGGCAACATGTTCAGACACTCTGGCATGAAAAGCATGATGCCTTTGAAGAACTGCACTGAGGGCAAGATTGGGAAAAGAGAGCAGTGAAACTAAGAGGCAGACAAGGGTCACAGCACAGTCTTGGAAGCAAGGACTGTATGTTTGGATTCTATTCTAAGGCCAATGGGGAACCAGCCAGAAAGTTAAGCAAAGGAGTAATACTAAAGTACAATTTGCATTTAGCAAGATTACTACAATGAAAGAGGAATAGGAAGTTTTGCAGGAAGTTAAGAGACTGCGAAAGTAATCAGGAATAGAAATAATGAGGCCCTGGCCTAAGGTAGCAAAAGACGCAGAAATAAAATGAAATCACCCCAGGAGTGCACAAAGGGGAAGACAGACCCTGAAGAACACTGAAATTAAGGGATGAGCAAAGAGGGCTCACTGTGGAGAATGAGAAGTAACCAAAACAGTTGTAGTTTTAGAGGCTCCAAAGAAAGTATTTCAGGAAGAAGGGGGGACATCAACATACAAAAGACTTAAGTGTCCACAACCTCCAGTAATACAGTGATGAAGTCCTCTGTGACTTCAGTGAGAGCTCTGACAACAAAGAACAGATGGAACACTAAGTATGACTACAGAAACAAGTCAGTATGAAGCAACAGGTGAAAGGAAATGGATAATAGTGGTATGACGTCAAAAAGCATTCTTTTTGTAATTTTGTTTCTTAAGATAATGGAGACTTAGGGGCACCTGGGTGGCTCAGTCGGTTAAGCGTCCAACTTCGGCTCAGGTCATGATCTCACAGTTTGTGGGTTCCAGCCTGGAGTTGGGCTCTGTGCTGACAGCTCAGAGACTGGAGCCTGCTTCAGATTCTGCGTCTCCCTCTCTGTCTGTCCTGCCCCGCTCATACTCTCTGTCTTTCAAAAATGAATAAATGTTAAAAAAAAAAAATTTTTTTTAATTAAAAAAAAAAAAGATGATGGAGACTTAAACAAGTTTAAACGTCCTTTTTAGGAGATGTATGTTCAAATATTTAGGGGTTAAAAGTCATGCCAGCAATTCTTTATTTAAAAAAATTTTTTAAATGTTTATTTATTTTTTTTGAGAGAGACAGACAGAGTGTGAGCAGGGGAGGGGCAGAGAGAGAGAGGGAGACACAGAATCTGAAGCAGACTCCAGGCTCTGAGCTGTGAGCACAGAGCCCGATGTGGGGCTCAAACCCACAAGCTGTGAGATCATGGCCTGAGCCAAAGTCCGATGCTCAGCTGACTGAGCCACCCAGGTGCCCTGCCAGCAATTCTTTCAAATGGTTCAGGAAAACAAAAAAAACAAACAACAAACAACAAGCCATGCATTTATGTACATAGATAAAAAGAGAGCAGGTGCAAATGTGGGAGGATATACCACTGGTAAATCCAGGTGAAAAGTTTATGTGTGTTCATCAGATTTAACTCTTTCCATTTTTCTGAGGACTTGAACATCGTCAATTTTTTTTTTTAATGGGAAAAACAAGTCAATAAATAAATAAATAACAGAAAACAACACACAGAGCAACTGAAGAATGGAGTCAGTTCCCCAGAAGGCAGGAGGGACAGGGATGGGACAGCCCTCAGGAAGAGGGCACTGACCCTTCCATTTTCACCAATGAAAGAACTGAGGCCCAAAGAGCTAGAACAAATACAAGAAATGCTACAATCAACTATGCAAATAGTTGTTTAAAAAAAAAAAAAAGTCATTTATACGCTAAGTGCAAAAGGAATTCAGAGAAGAGAAAGATCACCACAAACCCTATTAACTGGGTGATGGTGGGAAGGGTAATGACACTGGAGAAAACCATAAGGGAGAGTTATTGCCATATGAAGAGAGATCTATTATTTGTTCCCACACCTTGAATCTTGAAGAATGACTACACTGATTTGAGCAATTCTACTGGAATAGACTCGCCCTCTCTACCCCAAAAGGTCTTTAATATAAAGCACTAATGTTACGTATTGTTAAGTATATGTAATTCGTGAAAGAACACAAGCACAGATCTGTGGCCTCTAAACATTTGATATCATTTATATTACTACAATGTTCTTCAGAAATATATCCAATAAGAAATACTCAAAAATCTGCACAACAGGTCTTGAAGGGCAAAAGGAATTAAAATAATATCTAACTATTTCACAGATAACATTCACAGGAAATCAGGTCCATTACCAAGAGCAACTGTACAGGGATTTCTTCAGTACCAGTTCAACTAGAATACTGAACCAGGGGGGTATTATTAGGAAATTCAATAATATAGCCTTTTCTTTTATTGTCAAGGTAAACAAAGAACTGAAAACAGCTCACTTAAACAGATGTGAACCAACACATGCAGAGATATGCTGTAGTCTGCTCTGGCTAAAGTATCAATTTATCTTTATCCTTAATGTATAATGCCCACCTTAGTTTACTTTTTTAAAGAGGAAATAACATAATTACCTTTTCAAGAGTGAAAAGCTGAAGGCTTGTGTAACACATTTTTAAAAATTAATGAAGGCTGTTATGAAGCAGCTATTACCAGAACTTCCATCCAATAAAATTAAAATTAAAAATCAGAATTGTTTTATTTTTTATTTTTTATTTTTTTAACGTTTATTTATTTTTCAGACAGAGAAAGACAGAGCATGAAGCGGGGAGGGTCAGAGAGAGAGGGAGACACAGAATCTGAGACAGGCTCCAGGCTCCGAGCTGTCAGCACAGAGCCTGACGCGGGGCTCGAACTCACGGACCGTGAGATCATGACCTGAGCCGAAGTCGGACGCTTAACCGACTGAGCCACCCAGGCGCCCCAAAATCAGAATTGTTTTAAATGAAAGGAAATGCAGTATGTTTTATTCACAGCCTAGAACCAATTTATCAGGTAAACCAAAGAAGTGGTATCCACATATGGGTTGTGAAAAGCAAGACCACGCAAAATGTTTGAGGAGCTGCTACAGCAAAATTTCATGGCGACTGACCTGATTATCATCAGCATGCTATTAATGTTAGAAATTAAAATCTGAGGGGCGCCTGGGTGGCTCAGTCGGTTAAGCGTCCGACTTCAGCTCAGGTCATGATCCCGTGGTTAATGATTTCGAGCCCCGCATCAGGCTCTGTGCTAATAGCTAGGAGCCTGGAGCCTGCTTTGGATTCTGAGTCTCCTTCTCTGTCTGCCCCTCCCCTGCTCATGCTCTGTCTCTCTCTGTCTCAAAAATAAATAAAAACATTAAAAAAAAAAAAAAAAAGAAAGAAAGAAAAAGAAAAGAAATTAAAATTTGAGATGTACAAAGGTTATAGTTCAGTCTGTTAAAATAGTATTATCAGTTTGGGTGAATATAACAGTCCATTAGTACAGGTACTGCTCAGGGTTGCTTCATTTTTTTCCCTTCCAACAGGAACACAAATTTACCTTTTAAATAATTTCACATTTAAAGAAAAGGACCTCTCTTTCTATTTCACATAAAATACAGAAGATAAAACTATAATAAAATATTTGTCTGGAACTTACTTGCTATGGCAAACTGGGAGCATTTTCTTGGCTATTATAAATGCTGTTCTGGATAAATAAGCATTACAGACCAACTCACTGGTAATGTTAAAGCACAAAAGGGCTATATTTGTTTTGTATGCTCAATAAGCTTGAGAAAGGGTGAAGGCATAAATTATATGAGCAAACGCTTTCACATAATAAATTTAAAATTACTGTGTAACTACATATATACTTAATGTATCAAATTGTAACCTTGCATGCTAAAGAATGTTCTTGGCGCAATGCTTTAAATACAGGTGTGCTGAATGTGTTTGTAAAAGTAATAAAGAAAAGTATGACCTTCTAAAAGAGACAAATTAAAGGACTATTATGAATATATGTTTGCAGTCCACAGTAACTCTTTAGTGCCAAATTAGCCTTGTAAGCTGGCTATACACTCCGTTTACCACGCAGTTTCCATTTCTTCCTCTGTACAGGCTTTCTAGTGGCCTCTATGATGGATTCATCCAATAGAAGTGGCCGTTCAACCACAGTCCTATCCATTCCAGAGCATGGAGAATACTGGGCTCTCTGGTCCTCCCGGGTTTATCCCACTCGTCTTATAACAAAGAAGTACAAGGTCTGTATGTTCTTTTGTGCAAGCTTCTACTGGAGGTTATAGAAATATGACAAATAACTGAGCTTCGGTTCCAAACTGTGTGCTTAAGAAAACACACTTCGTGGTCATTCAACAAATACATACTGATTGAGTACCTACTCGGCCTATTTAATTTCTACAGGTCTGCTGCTAGCACCCTCCCACCACAAAACAATCACCAACATCAAGCTTAAAGGGCATTTAAGAGGAGCTACATAGACGATTCTGCTTATATTTCTGTTAAGAGCAATAAATGACAGGAAAAGAAACATTAATTCCATAAAGGAAACAATGTGTTTGGAACACCTCAGTGAGTACTTTACCAACACAATAAATACCTAGCAACTAGATAGCTAAAGGAGTCACAATGGAGGAGATGATGTCACCACTGTCTAAGACAGCAAAAGCCAGGGTCATGTTTGGAAAATTCTAATTTTAGTTGAAAATCCACACTGGAAATTCACTACTAATACAGTCTGTATCTGAACAAGGGCAAGTGCCACCAGTAAAACAAATACGCATTTTTGTTTTTCTCCTGAGTATTATTAAATATCCAGACATAATACCATAAGCCTCTAAGGACAGTGTACAATAAAGCTAAGCCCCAAAAGAAACAAACAGACAAACAAACTCCTCTCTCATGGGCATTTACCATATCAAAGCAAAAATGATACAGCAAAGGCATCAGAGCATTCTTATAATAGGAATTATTAGTATTCAAACATTTTCATTTGATCAGTTTGGCCTTTTTCCTGGGATCTTAGCAGGGCTGGATAAATACTACATGTTGTTATGTCTTAAGAACCTCAAAGTGTGCTTGGGTAATTTTTTTCTTGATTCATGGATTTAATTCTGAGTGAAAGAATCTTTTGCAGAAAGTGATAAAAAGGGACTTTTCATGAGACAGGGCCACTTACCTGCTAGCAAGACTGAGCAATTCATGTTTATCTGCTACAGCTGACTTCTTCTCAAGCTCCCACATTAGGACGTTGATCAGATGTGAATTTTTAATTACAATCGGCACTTCTTCAAACATGTGCTCAAAGGTGATATTTCCCTTTTTCAATCTGTGAAGCATGTTAAAAATACTTTAATCTGGTGGTCAGAAGTAAGTGTTAAATTGACTATTTCATACATTTTCCCTAATTACAGGCCCTCTCCAGGATCTCTGTTTCATTAGCACTCTTTTAAAAAAGGAGAGAAACGAGTTTCACAGAGTCCAGCATAAGTCGAATGATTTGAATAACACTGAAAACGATCCAAGTTTGAGTTATAAAGCTCAGAAAACAAGATTCATGGCAAAATAAACTATTCTTTCTCCGTAATCAAGTATCTTCAAAATTTCATTGATACTAAAATGTAAATGCCATAGGAAGTAAAGCTATATAATCTATATCTAAAACAATTCCCTAGGAAAGGGAAATACTCTAGTTGCTGGAAAGTTCATTTTAAAAGCCGACTGAACAACTAAATTCACCACTAGCAGAACACTCACAGGATATCCTATATACAATGGTTCAGAACACAGCAAAAATGCCATTTCTCATAATTTAGTTATAACCACCACTCCCAGGAATTGTTCATGAGTTAGCTTTGAACATTTTTTGCCTTAATTTCTTTAGAAGCTATTCGGAAACCAGCAAAAAAAAACCTACCTGTGCTAAATGAAGTTAAAGCTACTAACTTTAATAAGAAATCAAAATTCCCATAATTAATAGGAAATGAAAGAATTCTGAATTTTTTTAATTTTAATGTAAATATTCCAATGCCATTATGTAAGATCATAAAACAGCTGTACTAATTAATTCTGTTCATACCATCAACCATAAAATTTCCAAAAACCCACATTCCTTATGGATACCTTAAACTGTTTGTATCTTCCCCACCCCCAAACCCCAGCCCCACAAAACAGGAGTTCAGAAAGTAAGACCTACATCTCACAGTCCGCCTGACACAGAGCTCATACTCTGACAGCCGCCGGTCACTCATCTAACCTCCCTTTATTAATCATTTATTTCCTCAAATCCAGTAGCTAATTAATTCCCACTCCAAATGAATTCACCCATAGTGAGAACAGACGAGACATTCCATACAGAACAGTTTAAACATGGAAAGGGAGAGATCAAGTGGCACTCGGCCATGCAAAAGACGTCTACCGTCCACACGGCAGAAGCATTACCACGCCACCACCACCATGGATTCAATAAATGTGGCAAACTAAAACCTTAAAAGAAAAAACAGCCAATGCTTTACCATATGCCTCACAGGCCCCCAAACACTTACGCTTCAGGAGAAAAATCCTTCTCTTTACAAACTTCCATCAGTTTAGGAGTCAGTCGGTATGCTTTCAGCGAGAGAGACCCTTGGGCAGTTTTTATGGGATCTCAAATAAGGAAAAGAGAAAGAAATTTACTAGAAATTTTGTTACTACCAGTGCTGGAATGACACTGGTTCTAGGCACACTGTCACTTATCATACAATCTTTGCAAAATGAAGATCAAAATAAATGATCAGAACGCAACATGAAGCAGATTGGAACCAGCAAATAGTTAAGTGAAAATGTAGGAACCCTATCGTCCTCCTTGTAATTGGTAGAGGAACTTCCTCCCTGAAGTAAAAATAAAGGATTCAAAATGAAGCGATTCTCATATCTATTCCTCAGCTTGAACAAATATTCTTGATGAAAAGTTGAACTTTTCAAGAAGAATACTTGAACAAGTATTCTTGATGAAAACATCTCATATGTTCTAAACCTTACATTCATCCCGTATGACAAGAAAAATACTAATGAATATTAAATATGAAAATACACTGCATGCACTTGTGCAGTTCAGTCGACTAATTTAAATGAATAACCCTGCAAACGAAATGTATCCATCCTAAGAATCACTGCCCAAGTTTAGTAAAACAGATTCTAAAAACAAAACAACAAGAAAGTGCTATCACAAAAGTGTCTTTTTAGTTTCAGAGAAACTAATTTTGTCAAAAACTAGCTGCTTAAATACTCCCTGAGTAAGGGAGCTTAGCACTTGCTGCATGATAACGGCTCCGGCACGCCAATATTCGCCTAAAACCTGTGTTAACATTCATGTTGTCTGAAACTTAACACAGTGAAACTTTTAGCAATAGGTGATAAAATGAAAACCAAAATAGATTGAAACAAGTGGAAAATTCATCAAGGTCTGATGATGCAATGTTTCCAGCCAATATAAGTACACTTTAACAACTTGTTCTTTACTGTAATCCAATTGTTAACATACTGAAACAATTTTGGGGCAGCTCATAAGATTGATCGTATTCATTAGTATTTTTTCTGACAGATACTCAGGACGTTACATTTACTTCTCAGCTGGAAACTATATGCAAGTCTGCCAGATATGGCAAACTGTGAGTGTTTGGGGAGGGGGAAGGCTATAAAGCTGTTAAATTGCCTACAGTTCTGATACAGCACAGAACATCTGGTCTGGAGAGCTTGAGGAAACACCATTAAATAGGCCGAAAAGAAAAAAATCTTTGTGCTAAGAAACAGTCCAGGTTTTGTACGCTGCTGTCAGAGGTATAAAAAAAAACTTGGCACACTGTGTTAGGATTGGTCAGTCACGTACAGAGCCAGACACTCTAGCAATTGGGGTTTGTTAGACATCTGGTCGAGTTCCACCAGCCCCTTCAAATGAGGGAGGGGAGACGGAGGAATAAAAATGAAGCAGCTACTCCAGCATTCCAAAATGTACACATCAGGGCTCTGATAGCAAGAAAAATAAACAGAGAGAAGGAAACCCTGTCTAGACTTAGCTGCTGCTGAGGCTGCTGCAGAAACAGGGTTGGTATTTACTTGAGAAGGCCTGCCAGGCTGCTCTTAGAGGCAAAAAGACAGAAAGCAAAAATAGTAGTAATAACATTAAGGGAAGAAAAGAATAATAAAGGAAACTCCTACTAACCGTAAATGAGAACGACAGATTCCTCAATGGCATGCTGGTAACTGAACTGAGAATCCAGGAGTGCTCGGGTGACGAACGAGCCATAGTATGTGGACTGATACCAGCCCACGTGGAGATGATCGATGTTGACATGGCGAAGGCTGCGCATCATTTCCATCTGATATTGGACTAGACGATACAGAGAGGAGGGGGTAAAAGAAAATCTATTTAATGACGCCACAAATATTAAAAACAAGCCTTTTTGGAAATGAGTTGTTACACAACAACTTATTAGCTACAGGGAACAGGTTTCCAGATTTAAAATTCATTCAGTTCACATATAAAGAAAATGAATTTAAGCTTTCAAATCATTTCAAATCCCCGAAGCTTTCTTTTTTTTCATTGATGAAATAACATGTTGTAGAAAAGTTACTAAAAACACAATAATAATGCCTTGTTATAAAAACGAAATTATTTATTAAATGTGGTTTCCACTCCCTTCTCAAAACTCTTAAAAATAGTCAATGTTTAAGAAAACAATTTGTGTATTTGCTATACTGGTTGGTTTTAAGAAATTTCATTTGAATTAGTAAGTGAGAATAGTTATCAATGTCTTCTTCAACACAGATTTTAGAACTGAGAAGTTAAGATCATCAGGAAAATGAATGGGGAAACAATTAACTACCACATTATTTAAATACGAACAGAATACAAGCTGTAGCTGATTTAAAATATAAGAATTCATTTTTGCCTTCATTTGGTGCCCCCTGCTGCATATGCTAAATTTTAAAAAGAACTCTTTTCTTGTGTGTTCTTTTGTGTTAACTAATAGATATTAATTTTTCATTAGAGTTATAAGTTAATCACCATGTGTAGAATGAAAAGGT